>NC_062279.1:121035432-121338462 GCF_902655055.1 Lutra lutra | reverse complement strand
TAATAGACACAGGACTTTTAGGAGGGGTACTATTTATTTTTCATCCCAAACCCCAAAGGTCTCAAGTAGTCATATCTACTAAAGAAATTGAATTTATAATTATAAACCTTCCAATAAAAATGTTTTAGGTCCAACTCCTTCACTGGAGAATTCCATTTAACATTTAATAGAATCTGTTTCAGAAAATTAAGATACGCAAACACTTCCAAACTCATTTTATAAGGCCAGTATTACTGTAATACTAAAATCAGTCAGATACCACAAGAAAAATTATAGATCAATATCCCTCACAAACATAAATGCAAAAACCTTGAAAAATATTAATAAATAAAATTCAGTACTATATAAAAATGATAACATATCATGACTAAGTGAGGTTTATCCTATGAATTGAAAGGTGGGTATAATACCTCAAAATTAATATAAGTTAATAAATGACTAAAGTAATAAATCATATGATCATCTCAATAGATACAGCAAAACATTTGACAAAATTCAATACCCATTCATGATAAAAACTTCAAGATAACTGAGGAATAGATGAGAACATGTTGACAAAAATATGTTTGAAAAACCTATATCTAATATCATACTTGATGATGAAATACTGAAAACCTTCTCTCTAAAATCTGAAACAAGGCAAGGATGTCCACTTTTACCACTTCTATTTCATAATCCTTTGTGTTTTTTGATTTGTTTTTGTTTTTTATTAGTTTCAGAGGTAGAATCTAGTGATTCATCAGTTGCATATAAGACCCAGTGCTCATTACATCAAGTGTCCACCTTAATGCCCATCATGGAGTCACCATTTTTCCACCTCCATATCCCCTTCAACAACCCTCAGTTTGTTTTCTAGAGTTCAGAATCTCTTATGGTTTGCCCCTCCCTTGATTTTCAACTTATTTTTCCTCCCATTCCCTTATGGTCATCTGTTTTAAGTTTTAAATATGAGTGAAATCATATGGTATTTATCTTTCTCTGACTGATTTATTTTGCTTAGCATAATACCCTCTAGATCCATCCATATTGCTACAAATGGCAAGATTTCACTTTCTAACTGGTTTCTAAAGTGTTTCCCAAACTTCATTCATTTAACCAGCTATTGAAAAATTTTTCTCATAACTTCATTACTATGTACAACCACATTTTGGAAATGGCTAAAATAGAAAAATAAAACAGAATTTCAGGAGCAGAAGTTTCTTGAGGAGAGGGATTATCTAAACACACATGTGTATATCAGATCAATACCCATTTATATAGTGGATAATCAGTTTGACTCAGCCTACATTTCCTAGAAAATAGAGCCTGAAGAAAATTTTTATGTGTAAAGACTTTATTTGGAGGTACAATCTTAGGGCAGAAAGTGAGGGGAAAAGAAATGTGTAGCAGGGAAGGACAGAAAGCAAATATAAGCTATTGTATTCACAAGCTGACCAGTTTCACAAGAAAACATGGATGTCTGCTCAGTCACAGAGGATATATTTCAAACAGACTCTTTGGAGCCATATTGCTTTCAAACAATCTAACAAGGACAGGAATTATCAGCCAACCACTTTCCATCTTCCATGCTTCAATAGTCAAAGTTTGGCACGTGGTACATTAACTCCTTTGCACATCCTGGTTGTCCCACCCCTCCTTGTCTGGGAGCTGCTAGAGAAACCAGATATCACGCCTTATATTAAGATGCTTCATTTGAGTAAAACACCCAGTGCTCCATGCAATATGTGCCCTCCTTAATACCCATCATGGAACACTACATCAAAAACTAATGATGTACTGTATGGTGACTAACGTAACATAAAAAAAAAAAGCTTCATTTGAGACCACAGTGATGGGAGGAGCCAGATTTTGTGTAGGTTTGGTCAGATCACATCTGCATTCTCAACAGGCACAATAGAGACCATACTGGAGTCCAGCAATCACTCTGAGGAGGTGGTGACAGAAGGTGGTATTAGGTGATGACTTCCCAGTGGTGGCCAGGGCCCTCCACTGACCAAACAGCAAGAACCCAAAGGGCAGGTGGGCCTGAGTAAATCTGTAAAGGTGCATAAACCAGGTCTGATACAGTTTCCAAAGGATTAATTGCTATGGGTGATCTGCTGACAGTTTGAAATACCCATCTAATATTTGGCCTATTTTTGAAATCCTTTGGGATAATTTTCTCAAAAATATTTCATGCCATTGTTTATTGGCAATACACATAAAAGATTGCTGAGTTTTCTCAAATGTTGCATAGAGTAGAATTTAATTGACCATCAATTCATTATCTATGGCAGAAGTCTGAAAATTTTTTTCTACTAAGATGCATACCCAGATGATGTATCAGGACATTATATACTCCCATGAGCTTCCCTGAGACGGGGTGGAATTCCTAGTGTACTTGACATAACCTGATTATTATCTCCCTCTCTCTCCTTCTCAAAGGAATTGTCTACTAGAGAGTCACATAGGGATAACTATTATATATTTATATATTTATATAGATATATAAAAATATATATGGTGCAGAGTATATTCTATATATACACATATATATGTGTATATATATGTATATATAATATTCTAAGCATATATACTATATATACACATAGTATATTATATATAACATGATTTTATATATAATATATATTATATATTACTTATAAATATTTATATAAATATATAAATATAAATGAGTGTGAACACATATTTGGTGACATAACAAAATATGGTGGCTATATATATAAATCATTTGAAATTATTATTATTAGAGAGTGAAGTACAGTGCTTAAACATTTGAGCTTTAGAGTTCTTAAGCAATCCAACTCCCGCCACTTTCTAACGATGTTACCTTGGACAGATATCTTCACATTTTCTGCTTCATTTACCTTATCTATCAAATACAGATAATAATGATATCCACCAAATTTGGATGTGTAAAAATTAAATGAATTCATCTCTCTTTTTTTTTTAAGATTTTATTTATTTGAGAGAGAGAGAGAGATCACAAGTAGGCAGAGAGGCAGGCAGAAGAGAGAGAGAGAGAAGCAGGCTCCCTGCCGAGCAGAGAGCCCAATGCGGGGCTCGATCCCAGGACCCTGAGATCATGACCTGAGCTGAAGGCAGAGGCTTTAACCCACTGAGCCACCCAGGCACCCCCAAATGAATTCATCTCTTGCACCAAAAGTGAGAATTGCTGAGCTGGACCAGTGCTTAGCATAGATTAATCATTCAAGAAATGTTAGTTACTAGCAATAGCTAATTACTTGTGATTATTATTTGAAAACTATTATTAATAACAAATGACTTCATTTGCCAATGTGCCATTGGTATTCAATTCAATTCAATTCAATTCAATTCTACGAATATAAACCACTGCTCTATAAGAAAAGTAGAAACTGTGTTTTGAATTTGCTATAATTTTCTTATTTAAAAAACTAAAAATCTAAGTCATGTGTATAGTTCAAGTACTAACCTCAACAAGGTACATTCTATTTCTATAGGTTAGATCTTTATTCTAATTGTTATCAAGAGTTGTGAGATTCTAGGTTCTTTACTGAAACGGTTATTCTAGAATTTTCAACTGGTTTTATTCTCAATAGATAGGGTAAGTCAAAAATTGCAAAATATCAGAACTTGTGCCTTAAAACCATTGATGGAAATGAGCTCATGTACACAGGTAGGTGGGAGAGCTGTAGAGTAAGGTAAGACAGTGTGGGTGCAAACAACAAGTTCTCTAAGTGGGTGTTTGTCTTTTTCATGTGCTGTTTTCTTCCTAGGCATGAGTTCTCTGTTGTACTTAAACAGACGTTGTTTAGTAATAGTCACCACTTTGGGCACTTAATCACATATCTACCTACATTTTCTGTTAGAAGTAACTTCATCTTTTGGGTCTCCCAGGATAGAAATATTGGTCTTATCTTTGTTTCAACCCCTTTAGCCCCTGCATTCAATTTGCCATTATATTCTCTAGCTGTTTCCTCTAATTTACTCAGGGCCTCAATCTGTGCATATCTGGTTTTTGTTTCCAAAATATATTTATCTTCTTATACATCTATTTCCACCAGGAGATGAACAGCTACTGCAGGGCAGCACCATCCTTACCTCTCTACCCCCTTCCCAGAGCAGCATGTTTACAGTGTTTATTAACTGGGCTTTGTTTTCTGCTCTTTTGCCTTCTCTCACAAGCTGCTCCAACTTCCCCATCTGAGGACCACCTGCCATAGACAGACCAAGAGAGCTAGCAGGACTCTTGAGCAGAACCTATGGCCATTCTGCAACAAGAACATCATTTCTCTGAAATCAGGTTTTATCATATTTGTTTCAAAGAAAATACTAGATTACTTACAAGCTAAATTACCTTTCCTCCAAATCTTCAAGTAAAATCAATACAACACATTTTAGTGTGTGAATGTGAGTGGGAGTTTGAAAAGCACATATCTATTTTGTCCAGCATGTATCTATCAGTTGAATGTTTCTCACACACATCCTAATCATGACCCACCTCTACTTAATGATTTATAGAACTTTCATGTGTTCCCTGAATCAAGCCCAAACTCCCCAGTCTAGCTTCTAAGTGCCCACTGCCTCATTTCTTACTCAGTGAACACATCACTCTAACAAGCTTATCTGCTCACTGTCCCTTATGTCATTCTCAATTTTATCTCTAGACCTCTGTACTAATTCTCTAAAATGCTATTATCTTCTTTATTCTGTTTTTCTTAACCTTTTGAGAACCAACTCATACAACTCCTCTACGAAAACTCAGCAGCTCAGGGGTTTTACCTTCTCTAACATCCTCTGTTAAAACACTGTTTCAATTTCTCATTGTTTCAAGCATTTCCTTTATCTTTTCAACAACTTTTAAGGCAAGGGGCAAGAGTTGATTTCTCTTTGTATCTCCCACATAGTGCAGAATGGATACTAGAAAAAATCAAGAGTATCAGCATTCTTCTAGACTTCCGTGGCCACTTAGTCTAATCTTACATAGTAATACAATCATTTATTTACCAAAAATAAATTTTTCCAGTTTTATTGAAGCCATAATTGACAAATAAAAATTATGTATATTTAAGGTGCACAATGTGATGTTTTGACCTATGCATAAATTGTGAAATGATTACCACAATCAAGCTAATTAAAATATTCATCACTTTACATAGTTGCAATTATTTACCAGTATGAATTGAGGGTTTATTTTGTACAAGTCAATATGTGTAAAATTCTCCCATTAATACATTTGAAGAGATTATTGGTCTCGCCTGACTATTTGTCATGACAAGAAAGCTTACCTCTTCACAAGAAGGTTTATTTTATTTTTGGATAGCTGTGCAAGTTCTTTTTTATGATGATCTGAAATACATTTTCTTCTGATCTTAGTTCTGTTTCTGGAACAATTTAGAATAAGTATTTCTTCCAAAAAAATAAAAATAAAAAATAAAAATAAAAAAAGAATAAGTATTTCTTCCATATAACAGTCCTTTGATGTTCATCTAATTTCATTTTTTTTTACAGTTCTATCCCCCGCTGACATTAAAATTTTCATCTTCTGTTCTCCTTCACTATTCATCTTCTACTATAACTCCATGCTTTCTAAATCCTTCCTCATCTTAGCTGTCTTCTTCCAAAGACACTTGATTTTGTCACAGTCCCTTGGTAACTAAATATGGAAGTATCATTGGACTATTACCAGTGCAAGTATCTGTTGCTTAATCAGGGCACTTTAACATTTTAGCCTAGAGACCAGTGTCTCAAATGACACAAACCATGTCTTAGTTACCTTAGTTACCAATCCAGTCTTAGTTGTCTTCTCATAGTCAAGTTTATTGACAATAATCCAATCTCAAACTATTATTTTAAAAAAATGACTAGGAAAAATGCATTGCAGTTTCTCTTTGGCACATACAGAAATCAATATGCAACAGAATACACTACATTCCTGGCATGGTACCAAGGTGCTAGGTGTATGATAGTGAACAGAGTTGGTCCCTGCTATCAAAGAGCTTTCAAGTTTTTTATAAAGAAAAATAACAAAAAGTAAACAAATAATATAAACAAATAATATACAAACATAAATTAATATAATTGTTATAAAACAAAAAAAGATAAAGAATAGAGTTAAAAATGGTGGGTCCTACTTAAGGTAGTAAGGAAAGCTTTCTCTTTGGTGCTGACATCAAACCGAGACCTAAAGAGAAGAAAGAGGCTGCTGTACCAAACAAGAAAGGCAGTCTTCCAGGAAGAGGAAACCAATTCTGCAACAAGATTAGGGAGAACAATCTTGGTTATGTTTTAAAGCCAGAGGCCAGAGGGCTGGGGCAAGAGTAGAATGAGACAAGACTGAAAAGGTACGTAAAAGCCAGGGTAGGCTGGATCTTGTAGGTCATGGGAGATTTTGAACAGGATAGAACTCAGAAATGGATTTTGATTTAAAAATTATTCTGGTTGCTAGAAACCAAGCCAGGAAGCAATTATAGTGGTCCAGGAAAAAGATGATAATGAATGACTTGGACCTGGGTGGCTGTAGTGGGGCTGAAAACAAGTTGATAAATTTGAGATATATAATGGAGATGCTAATGACAGTTTGCTGATATATCATCTATCAAAAAATATGCATCTATTCATGAATTCTTACAAACCAAAGAAAGGTATTTTCATGCAAGCCACAGGCACACAAAATAAATATATTTTTTGTTGTCTTCTAAAATCCAAAGTACCCCAACATATAGCACAATTTCTGTTTGCATTGATAAGTGATCTTCATTCTTCAGATATGAAACATCTGTCACTATCTATTCTGAAAACATGAAGGAAAAGAAGTGTAATCTAAAATAGTCACTGAGGTTATTCTCCTCTGGTTGTTGGAATAAAACAGTGGATCCCAGGCTCACTCTGGATTCACATTACAAAACACTAAATTTGGTTTAGCCTTAAATTTCTGAGTTGATATTCCAGAAAAATAGATTTCTGCTCATTAGATGAAAGAGTTTTCCCGTAGTTGCATTTTGAATAGGTAAACTTCAGGACAAATTATCTGTCAGACTTCCTATCATTTCCACTTTTTAAGGAGTGGTCCCTTAACTCACCTAGGGGTGTCAAGAGAATGATTTCCTTTTCTTTAGGGACTTGAGAAATAAAAGCTGAATTTATTAGATCTCAGGAAGGAAATAACACAATATCCCAGAAACTGATGACTTAAAAAGTGCTTGAATAATAAAGATCCAAAGAAGAATATTAAGACATTTGAGTTCTATTGCTAATGGAGATTAACTTTGTTTTCTTGGACAGGGTTCTTGATTATTCTGAGACTTGGTTTACCTAAATGTTAAATAGTTATAAAAATCAATGGTTCTCTCTCCCCCCGTTTCTTAGTAGTGAATTAAAATCTGGAAAATCCCTAAAACTGAAAAGAAAAAGTGAGAAAAAGTACCTAATAGTCAAAAAAGGAAAGAGGGCATTATTGAAGCACCTGGCAACATTAAGCAATCATGACTCAATGAGCAGAGAAAATCAATGAGTCAAAAATGAATGCTTTTTTTTTTTTTTTACTTGAATAGACTTTCTCTAGTCTGTGAGCCTTAATCTTTTCACTAATTTCTAATCCTCTGAAAGGCTGTTGGATATATCACACTGTGAGGGTGCAGATGTCACCAAGATACCATGATCCCATCCTCATCTTCCCTATTGACCTATGTCCTAAGGTGCATTCAAAAGGGTGAGAGCTTGGTGTTTGGACTGATTTCATGAGTGGCTTTTCTAGAGATTCCAAAGTGCCAGACCCTTTAGTGTTATTGAAGATATCTCTCTCTTCCTGGACAAATTCCTAACCTCTCTATACCTTAATGTTTTCATCTGTAAAATTAGAATAAGGACGTCACCTAACTTATTACAGTTGTAATGTTAGGTGATAAGAGCATAAATAAGATTTTTAAAAGCTCTTGAAAATATGTTTTATGTTAGTGATGTATTATGGATAATGTTAGTGACAACAGATGCTAGCCATTATTCATTTTACATTCTCATCCATAGTCACAACTTCAACTTCCATGTGAGTGCTCACAGTCTCCAGTTACTGATCAGCCCATGTTACCAAACTTCATACTGTTACAGACACTTGTAGTCCCCCTCAAAAATGCTCAGCCCACAACTTTACCCTTTTTTATTTAGTTCAACATGTCTGTTCTAGCATATTCCCAACAATTCTGCCCTGGCCTTGTCCTTTGCTCGCTGCCCTCATTCACAACCCCTTCCTCACTTCCTCCCACCATCTGCAGAGATGCACAATGACACACAGAATCCATATCTATGCCTTTGGTCATGCTGTTTCCCAAACCTGGAATGCCCTTTTCTTGGCACAAACAAATCCTATGCGTTTTTCAAGGCCTTCACTCGCATCTCTCTTATGACTTTACCTTAATTACATAAAACATATCTCTATATCAATTTAGTACTTAATTATAGCATCCTTATTTGTGTTTTCATTTGTTTTCTGAATGAAAATCTAATTTTTCCAACCAAATTGGAGACTTACTGAGAGTAAATTCTATGTTTCATGCTTTTTCCATATCTCCTCTGGAGTCCATCACTAATATAACACACATAAGCACTACTGGACTTTAACAGATTTTCCACTGGAGTCAGTTCTTTCTGAAATAAGCTTAGAAGATGCCATGGAGATGGCTAAGAATGGTCAAGACCAGGTCTGTAATTCCCTGAAATCTCTCATAATAAGTACCCCTTAATGACTTATCCCATGTGCCAGACCCCATACAAGGCCACAGCACAATTAACACTCTCTGAAACCTTTTATCTCCAGTTTGTAAATGAGGAAAGTGAGAGAGAGGTTAAGTAATTTTCCTCAGGAGATGGAGCTTGAATGTCGTTACCTTCAAACTGCTAGTTATACAGGTTTTCCTGAATTTAATTACAGACTGTATATACTCCTTTAATCCATCAGCAATGTAATGAAAACAGTCTGGTTTTATTTTCTTATGTGGGATCTTTGTAATGAGAAGTCACAAACTCTTTGTCTATGGCCAGATCTGGCCACCAACATTGTTTTATTTGGCTTACACAATAAAAAAAATATTTTTTAAAGATTTTATTTATTTATTTGACAGAGAGAGATCACAAGTAGATGGAGAGGCAGGCAGAGAGAGAGAGAGGGAAGCAGGATCTCTGCCGAGCAGAGAACCTGATGCGGGACTCGATCCCAGGACCCTGAGATCATGACCTGAGCCGAAGGCAGCGGCTTAACCCACTGAGCCACCCAGGCGCCCAATAAAAAAATTTTTTAAACAGACAATTTTACATGAAAACCTAGATTCCTAGCTAAATTTGAATGAATTCAACTTAGATCAAATCTTTGTGAAAAAAAAAAGTACTAGAAGAAAATATGAATTGCTATTTATATACTCTTGGGACTATAAAAAGATTTTCTAATAAATACATGAAGTCCAAAGGTCATAAAAACTTTCTGACAGAAAAAATTAAAAGCCTCTAATAGGGAGAGAAAGAGATATATATGGAGAGAGGAGAGAGAGAAAGGAGGAAGAAAAGGAGGAAGAGCAGGAGGAGAAGGAGAAAGCAAGAAAATCAAAAGACAAAATAGGAAACTAAATTTATAACATATACGCAGACAAATGCTAAACTATCCCTAATATATAAGAAATTGATCAAAATTAATAAGAAAGCTATTAAATTTCCAATAAGAAAAAAGAACTAGGAATTCACAGAAGAAAAATACAAGTGGCCAAATAGACATATGAAAAGATGCTTAGTAATTTAACAATGAAAGACAGTTAAATAAAAACTAATAAAATAATGATTTTCAGTCATCACACTGGCAAATGTTAAAGAGGTGAATAATATCCAGTACTGGCAAAAGTATGAGGAAATAGGGACTATTCTACACTGATGGTAGAAATATAAAATAGTACCATCTTGCAGAGGATATTTGACAACAGTCCTTAAAATTTTAAAAGATGACTTTCCTTTGACCTGTTTCACTTCCAGAGATTTATTTTAAACACAATGAAAAGACGTGTACATAAAAATATTTATTGTAGAATATTTGTAATAATGAAAAATTTAAAACAAATTTAAATGTTTAAATCAACAGATATATTAGATAATTAATTATGGTATAATCATACAATGTAATACTGAGATCTCCCAGGGAAAAAAATGAAGATATGAAAAAAATATGTAGCATACTATTAGATGATCTTATTTTATTTTTTTAAGGATTTTTTTTTTTTTTATTTACTTTACAGAGAGAGAGAGCACAAGTAGGCAGAGAGGCAGGCAGAGACAGAGGGGGAAGCAGGCTCCCTGCTGAGCAGGGAGCCCGATGCAGGGCTTGATCCCAGGACCCTGAGAACATGACCTGAGCCAAAGCAGCAGCTTAACGCATTGAGCCACCCAAATGCCCCTAGATGATCTTATTTTAAAATAATATATTTATATGTGGGAAAAATCCAGGAAAATATATACAAACCATTACCAGCAATCTTCTCTGGTGGGATTCTTTGATACATTTCTGTGTTTTTTGAAAAATTTTTCTAAAAAATTTTACTTATTTGAGAGAGAGAGAGACAGAGTGAAAGAGAGCATGAGAGCGAGGTCAGACAGAGAGCAGACTCCCCATGGAACTGGGAATCTGATGTGGGACTTAATCCCAGGATCCCAGGATCATGACCTGAGCCAAGGGCAGTCGCTTAACCAATTGAGCCACCCAGGTGCCCAGTGTTTTTTGAATTTTTAACTAGAGTATATATTTTTTGCAAACTTCATGCATCTGGGGGAAAAAAAACTATATAGGTATTTTACGGTTCCTTTAGTATCTGCTTCCTCCTTACTTCACTCTAGGGAGTCATTCCAGGAATCTAATATCATGGACCATCTAAAGAAGAGATTTTACATTTTTCTCTATTTCCCCCTCCATCCAATGACCCCATGCATTTATATATTTACAATCAAGCAAACTAGTGGGAAGAGGCTATTTCCAGTCTTATGTGCTCAGTTTTCACTTAGGCTCAAGTAGAGTACAATTTAGTAGTATGTTCTTGGAGACAAAGGACTCTCTGTGTGTGTGTGTGTGCGCGCGCACGCACGTGCAAATTGTTTAATGGTTCTTAACTTCAGCTCCTTCTCCATAAAGTAGCCACAATAGTGTATAATTATTAGAGTGGCTGTAAGGATTGAATGAGAATATAAATGCCTGGCATATGGTAATTACTTGCTAATTGGTTATCATTATTATTGTTATCTCCTGTGTCTCTTAGGGTGAGGACTGTACATTTGACTTAATACAGCTTTAGATATAAATGGGTTCCTAATAAATATTTCTTGATAGTTATGGCCACATAGTTCCAAATTACTTCTGTTCTTGTCAGTTTGAATGGATAGTGAATCTTACTATATTTTTTATTTTGGAGACTCTGCTTTTACAAGTTGACTCTGAGAAATGTTGACCTTGTTTATTCAATCTAAAACGTATATAAAATGCTAGAATCTCCCTGGACTGACTAGCAGTGGTCTGGGAATGAAGGGATAGAATAGAGAAATGGAGAGGTAAATTTCTCTGCAGGAAGGGCAGGGAAGGGGGTAGAGAGGAAGAAACTGTGTTTGCATAAACCCCAACCCAATCTTCCTTTCGGTTTTCTCATCTTGATTTTGCTAAAGATAAAAACTAGACCTGTCTTTACTTACTACTCGTCCTCCCCGCAATTAAACATGATCTCTTCAGGTTTGAAATCTTAGAAAGTTTTTGTAGTTTGACCATTCTTGTCAATGACTCTCAAAGAAATATACAGGCAGTCCTAACTTAAGCCTCTTAGGACTTTGATTTAAAAAATCTATTCATGATCGTGTGTATGAGACACACCATTGTGCATGACTAAAAAGGTGTGTTACAGGGAAAAAAAGACTGTTTTTGAGTATGGGCAGGGGATTCCTGATATGATCAAACCATTAGGCTATGTTTTCTTGGGTTTATGATTTAAGAAGGAATTTCATTTCCTCCGCAGTGAATTTTCTTGCCTTTGTTGATTGCTTTTAATCTTCATGCCATTGAAAATTGTGCTTTAAAAAAAATAAAGTTCTGAATGTGGAAAAACAAATTGCTTGCTCATTCTCATTTTCAGTGGTGGAAGGTATGACTGCAGTCACTGTGGTGCACATACCTCCCTTACTTTCAGTTTTTCCCTTGTTAAGATATGGAAAGTAATAAAGATGGTAATTTGAATAAAGGTGGGAAGACCAAGTTTTGGGCAAATTTCTCCATTACTTTTGCTTATATTATCAAGTTGATGTGAATAAAAACTCCAGATTTTTAAGGTAACATTAATGCCAGGATTTCAGCATTTCTTTCCATTATATCAACTCTAATCAACCTCCATCTTTCCCTCTTCAGAAGGGGAAATACATACCAAGGTTTGATATAATGCTTTGCAACTTGTTAAAAATTTCCATTTTTTTCAAGGGTTTAACTTTCATAAAACTCCATGTCATCATGATCCTGTCAAAAACTGAGAGCTATGGATGCACTTATGAGTACTCCAAGGCAAAAATTCACATTTGATTTGAAGGAAACTTTTTTAATGTGTATCTCAAAATTATTACACAAAAAATCATGTTTGTTCCATAATTCAAAAAACACAGTGGAAACACCTAGCTTTCTCCCTAGGGTTTGCAGGTGAAGCAGCAGAATGTGAAACAGCTGAGAAAGACTAACCTGCAGTACAGACATGTGGTGCTGGAGTGAACTCTGGCCTTGTTTCCTGGTGCTCCTGCTTATCTTCCTCCCCTAAGGAGGAGGCAGCTGAGGAGCAGGAACTGAGGGCAGAAGAAAGGTGGGTATTTGCTAAAGGCAGAAAGAGAATATCTCTGCCCCCCCTAAAAACATCTATCCCAGAACCAGGAATCGGTCTAGGAGGTTCAGGCAGACAGGGAGGGCTGCGGTCTGGAGAAGGACTCAAATCAAAGAGCCAGGAGTCACAGGGCAAAAACTGGTGAGTGGAAATAACCAAAGAGGAGATAATCAGGATTAATCCCAAAGATCTGTGTGGATAGGTCTACCTTATTAAAGAGAGAAGGGTATGGCCAATAATCATATTAACTTCTATTTTTAAAACCCAGAAGTAATTTAATATTTTAAGAAGTAAAGTTAAAAGTGTAATCTGCAACCTCATTTGAGCCCTGAGTTACAGTGGACAATAATTTTAAAACTAATAAAAATTTTAAAATGAGTGAGCCCTTTGTCTCTGTTATTAAAACTCGTGAAAGGTGGCTTTGTTTTTGTTTGTTTGTATGACTCATGACTGGCTTTATTAGTTTAGAGGCACAACAGCAGTCATAATGTTCTAATTTTAGCCATTAATTATTTTAGCATCACCTGCAAGTCATCAACAAGTCCAATATCTCAATCTTAAGCCCTTCCTACTTCTTCAACCCCCAACCCACATCAATTGCCAAGAAAGTCAAGTGCCTACTCAGTTCAGAAAAGTCAATTTTGATTCTAAGTACCAGGTAGAAGAGACTCTTGCATTGCTTGCTGCTGTGGATCTCACACAGTCAATGGGCACTGTCTCCTGGTGAACCGACGTTCTTGCTTCCCCAGATCATGCCCAGGCTAAAGTACTGCCACATTGGGCTTTAAGGAGAGAACAAGCCAATCCATATGTTCACAATCTTTGTTCTAAAGACTGAGTTCTAGACCAGCGGGACTTCCTGGGGAGGCCTTCCAGCCTCAGCCCTGTGGTGCAGATCTTCCCTTGCGCATCAGACCAGGCTCCTCATCCTGCATGGTATGCTTTCTTTGGGGACCTATTATCCTTTCAAACTGCAGGAAAATCTCAACTAGAACCATACCAATTCATCCGAAGGATTCTAGTGAACTGAACTTTAAGAGGCTTTTCACTCCCTTTTTCTCCCAGGAAGTTGCTTAGCATCTATGCAAATATGTCTACCTCATACAGCAACTAGCCATGCACATCAAGGGGTCTTAAGAGAGGTCTTATGGTCAGGTTATATTGAGATTCTGTTTCACCCTTCTCCTGGGGCAATAGGTATCTGTGTGCCTTTTATTTGTAGAACTATGTGGGATCACGCAAATGACTCTGGAAAAAGAAGACCCACTGTGCTTGCCTATAAATCCTGGCAACTTCAAGTGCTGGCTGAAGTTCTTACATTTCTATCCCACAGCACTTTGTTAGATCTGGAAACCCAAATCTAAATTCACAGAAAATAGATTGGGTTGATAACTTATGCCACATTCATCTTAGAATCCAGAGATGTCTGAGTATATTTAGAATGCCAGCACGGTGGCCCACAATGGGCTTATTTACCTAAAGGACTGAAGAACCTTCTAGGAAAGAAAGAATTTATTCGAACAAACACAAGTGTCCAAATCTCAAGTTTGGTTCAAGAACAAAGGATCAAGGTGGGCAGTGGGGAAGGAAGTCAAGGAAGGGAGTAGAACAGGTCTTTACTACTCAGATTGTCTTTCAGTTCAACTCCCATGGACTTACTTCAAGTGTCTAGGGGGGAAGGGGCTATAATAAAGTATGAATAAAAACTAAAAGAGTTATTTCACTAACCTTTATAGACCTTAAGAAACCCAATGCAGTGTTTTCCAGAGGAAAATCAGGAGAGAAGGGAATATTGTCAGAAACCAACAGGGCCCTGACAATATTGGCAGCTCCAGAGTATCACCACAGTGAGCTGGAGAAGAGAGCAGGAATGGAAAATGCCAAGTAGGAGCAGAGACTAAGTTAGCAAACACAAGAGACCTCCCACCGGTCTTTTCAGAATTAGCTGGGAGTATCTGCAAAGCAGGTAGAAGCAAAGCAAGAGAAATACTGTTTTGTGACTGTTACTGTGACCCTGCTTATACCCCAGAGCTAGGACTGGGGACACAAAGCCTAAAATATAGTTAAGTTTCAACATTTGTTCCATGTAACCCCACAGGTCTTCTGCATTCTATTTGTTTTCTATAGATAAATGTGTTTCATAAAACTATTTGATAGGAATCCTTATAAATGGTAGCAGTTGCCTGAGGGCCACAGAGAGAAGAAACCAACTTAGAAAATGGGCCTAGGGGCACCTGGGTGGCTCAGTGGGTTAAGCCTCTGCCTTCAGCTCAGGTCATGATCTCAGGGTCCTGGGATCGAGTCCCACATCGGGCTCTCTGCTCCGCAGGGAGCCTGCTTCCTCCTCTCTCTCTCTCTCTGCTTGCCTCTCTGTCCACTTGTGATCTCTCTCTGTCAAATAAATAAAATCTTAAAAAAAAAAAAAAAAGAAAATGGGCCTATGTCATTGGGTAAGAATCAGCTGTTATGAACTGAGTCGTGACAATTGCTTTGTCATGTCAGTGGTAATATGTATTTATGCCTGTAGCTCGGTGTTCTAACAAGTGCTCTCTGCCCTGAAATTTTTTACTACTAAGAAACACCAAACTTTAGAAATACTTGCTTTCAAATTTCTTTTGAAAAGAGCCTGTACATCAGACTCAGAACTTACACGTTCTCATTACTTATAATTTAAATCAAAGGTAACTGTCTGTGATGATTATGACCAATCTTATATTTTCCTTTTTAAAAAGCTATTTTGATTTTTTGCTTTTTATTAAATAATCTTTTAAAGATTCTTTCCTTTTTCTTTAATTTTTTTATCATTCTTTCCTAAGTGAAGAGAAAGAAACAAAAAACTATCAGATATGAGGATAACCCATAGCTGATAAATGGAAAGCTGAGAATGTTTTTCTCTCACAAAGAGAATGGTCTTTATTGTTATTGTTATTATAAAAGTAATACTGCTTATGTCAAAAATTCAAAAAAACATAGACATAAGGAAAAGAAAAAATTATTTCAAAATCACACTATTCAGAAGATAATAACCATTAATGTTCTAGGATAGAATTTATATGTGTCTCTCCATATACATATAGACAGACAAAAAGAGAGGGAGAGAGAGCTTGTGCAAGAGCCTTTCTAGGTCCTCTGCCCCTTGAACCAGTGTCTAAATATTGTCACCTAGAGAAGAAAGAGATAAGCAAACCCCATGTTTCAAAATTACCCATAACACAGCAGCTCCACAGATCAAATTAACCACACAGGACAGCCCTGAAGATCGCTCAGGAAAATTGCTAGAACCACATTGTTATCTTGTTTCCAGAGCTATTCAGAACATCTATGAGGAAACACATAAACTATAAAGCATTGTCTTTGACGTACATTGTCATCTGATAGGGGCCGCAACTCTTGAGTGGCTCAAAATACCACAGAAGTGGGTGGGGAGTGCTTCTACACAGGGAGAGTCTTTTAACCACATTTCCCTGCATCTGATCTTTCAGAAAGTCCAAGTAATTTTAATTTACCTTTATAATTGGCCTCCCAGAAAGACTTTAACAAATGTTTGGAATCCATTAGTTACTGGTCTGCACCCAGGATAAACTAACTTACTTTCCATCAAAGCAAGAATTTAAAAACAACATAAAGTGAAACAAAACAAGAACTTATATTAACAGGGGAAGAGAACTGATGCTGGTATAATTCCTACGAAGGTTTTTCAGTGTAGGAGTGGTATTCTCTCTTAGTTGGAGAACAGAAAGAGTCAGAATGTAGAATCACATAGTTATGAATCAAATGCCACACACTTAGGGCTATATGTTGTCTATTGCATGCAATCTTGGGGACATATTTATGCCAAAGAAGTATTTGCTGTTTTTCTGAAATGCAATTTTGACTGCATCCTGTATTTTTATTTGCTAAATCTGGCACCCCTACACTCCCTCAGTTTGTGACCACATATAAGGTACTTCATTTCTCAGAACCTCCAGCTCTATATATGTAAGTTGTGTGATTGAGAAACATCTAGTATTCACTCACTAGATATTTACCGAGTGTCTACTATGGCAAGGGGTCTCGTCTAGTCCAGGAAATAGAACATGTCCTCCTGAAGATTACGTTAAACAGTTAACTGCACAACTAGTTACTTACCTTAAACTGATTAACACAACAGAAAAATATGTTATGAGATGGAGCTGTAACTGGTCAGAGCAGCTTTTCTTGAAGAAATGACATTTGAACTTGGATGCATATATTCAAATGCATACTTGGAGTACTTGAAACTCAAAATGTCCAAAACTGAAATGAGTACCTTTCACTTCTTCCTTGCAAACCAGTCTTCAGTCCCAAGTCCTTAAACTCCAGTTAAAGGGATAACATTCATAGGTTGCCAATGCCAGAAACCTAGGAGTCATTCTGAACTCATTCCTGACACTCACTCTATATATTAATTCAATTATCAGTTTTTCTTCCAAGCATTCCTCAAATCTGTATACTGTTTTCCATCCGTACTACTACTGCCCTCACTGTCTCTTATGTGACTATTTTAGTAGCTTCCTAACCAGTTAATATACTGCTAGTTCTGCTCCCTTAAAACTTATATTTTGTACTTGAGCTAGAAAAAGCTATTAATTTCTCTACTTAAAACATTTTAGTGGGGCACCTGGGTGGCTCAGTGGGTTAAAGCCTCTGCCTTCAGCTCCGGTCATGATTCCCAAGGTCCTGGGATCGAGCCCCACATCGGGCTCTCTGCTCAGCAGGGAACCAGCTTCCCCCTCTCTCTCTGCCTGCTTCTCTGCCTACTTGTGATCTCTCTCTCTGTGTCAAATAAATAAATAAAATCTTAAAAAAAAAAAAAACACAACATTTTAGTGACTTCCTTTTACCCGAAGCTCAGGATTTCCTTCCCTTTCCCCTTTATAGCCCTTTTAAGAATCATTCCTGAGCAGCCAATAACCTATTCAGGGAATCAGGGATGTGTTTTAGAGCCAAGGATACTCTGTATCACCCCAACAACAGAGAGCACTGAGAGACTATTAGAAAACCAACACAGGGCTCCTTCTGAGTATAGCAAACAATAATATGCCCAGCTCTGGGATGAATAAAAAACAAAACCCAAAACCTTACAAAAAAATTTGTCCTTCCAAACAATTAGTGCCTAAAATAAAGTTAAGCCCCTTTGCCAAAATCTGAAGTGTTTGGAAAAGAAGAGCATAGGGAGTCCTGGGTACATGTAAAATGCTGTCACCACTTAGTTTCTTTAGATCTGAACAAGTCCTACTACCTAATCTTCATTGCCTTGTAAGCCACATCTGTTCATGAGTTGTGCTTGGATCTTTGGTGTTGATGTTCTACATGTATATCACTTCTATGTTTAAATGACCAGTTTCCATTAAAAAATGAAAATATATACCATATTCCTTTAAACACCAATTGTGAAAAACCATTAGCCAGATCCCTAGACTCAGAAATCTAAAATAACTTTTTAAAAATTTTTATTTGCCTTAGAACAGAACCACTAGTGTGGGAGGGATGAATTCCTTGATAGTATTTAAGTAGCAGGCTCAGAAGGGAAGTCCATATAGAGGAGAGCAGTGCTGCTCTAACAAAGAAGAGAATTGGAACTGGAGGCAACAGAAGACAATTACCTCCTACTTGCTGCCTTCGTTCCAAGAGGTCTGGGATTCTATGGGGTCATCAGAAGGGCTTCAGTCTTCTCTCTGTTCAGATTAGGATGAACCAGAGAATGGTGGAGGTGTGGGAATTAGGTCCTCCAGTCTTGTCCTCTTCTGCATCCAGCTCCTAGATGCTGTGGGAACAAAGCAGGACTTAATGAAGGACAAAATGAAGTCACTTTTGCTATAATACTTTCTCCTTCTACTGTGGATGCTTCACACCCATTGTCTAATGAGTTACGAGAGATAAAGAGGGGAGATAAGAGAGTTGAAACAAGGATGAGGACAACTATAGAGGCTTAGGTAAGGAGGGAACGATTTCTCCATATTCTGTCAGAGCTTGCCAATCCAAAATAACAAAGGCCTCTTTTGGGGACAGAGGAAGAAAAATAAACTTCAGGAATCCCTTATTCCTCACATGGACACTGTGAAAGAGTTTTGAGAATATATCATCAGGCTATTTGTGGGATAGTAAAAAGCAGGTCAACCACAGCTTCCTCCAGCCTCAATTGTGATTCAATTCACCAAACCAGCTGGGCTCTTTGGGACAGGAACCCAGAAGTTTGGGCTGCAAACCAAAAGGTAACAGGGGGTCATGGACAGCACAAGTCTCCCATTTCCAGGAGAGCTGCCATAAGTAGACATCCTGAAGCAGTCATATAGAATAGGGTAGCTAGATTGGACATATCTAGATCCTTATGCCTATCATCACCTATAACTCATTTCCATTTTCTGGAAGAATTGGTAAGCACTGGATGTTATATGCAACTAATGAATCATTGAATATTACATCAAAAATGAATGATGTATTATGTTGGCTAATTGAATTTAAATAAAAAAGAAAGCAAATTATTCTACACTGAATTACATATGCTTACATACATTATCCAGTTAGCAGTGTGCAGAAGACATTATTTTTGTTCTATGTAGACCTCTTTTTCTTAGTCACCTTTTTCTTAGTCACTACCATCCAGGGGAGGCCATGGGTCATTCATTAATTCTGCTAATTATAGGCAAGTAGGGCCACCTTTCCCCCTTCTTCCTGCTTTAAATGAAACTTGATATCTGAAATTACAGCAGCAATTTTGTAACCACGAGGTGACAGACATATATAAAAAAGGCTGAAAATCATAGACAATAACCTTGACAATGTCAAGCTACTGAGCAAGTACAAGCAAATACATATGTTCAGCTTTCTTATGTGACACAAAGTGATTTGTTTAAGCCATTCTTTTGGGGTTACTTTCAACCTTAAAGATTCCCTGAATGATATAAGGAGTCCATCTGCTTTACTGAACTATTAAAGTGTTGGTTACTGACAAGAGAAAGGATAAACACCATGTGATCATTTCCATAGTTGCATAAAAAGCATCTGACAAAACATAACATCCATTCATGATAAAAGCCCTCAACAGAATAGATTTGGAGGGAGCATAACTCAGCAGAATAAAGTCATATATTGAAAAACCAACAGTTAACATCACCCTAAGTGGGGAACAACTGAGAGCTTTCCCTCTATAGTCAGGAAAAAGACAGGGATATCCACCTTCACCACTGTTATTCAACACAATGCTAGAAGTCCTAGCCACAGCAATCAGATAACAAAAAGAAATAAAAGGCAACCCAATCGGGAGGGAAGAAGTAAAACTTTCACTATTTGTAAATGACATGATACTATACTTAGGAAACCCTAAAGACTCCACAGAAAACTGAACTAGAACTAGATAAATGAATTCAGTAAGATCGCAGAACACAAAATCGATATACAGAAATCCATGGCATTTCTACACACTAATAATGAGGTAGCAGAAAGAGAAATTAGGCAAACAAACCCAGGGCCTGGGTGGCTCAGTAGTTAAGTGCCTGCCTTCAGCTCAGGTCATGATTCTGGGGTCCTAGGATGGAGCCCTGCATTGGGCTCCCTCCTTAGTAGGGAGCCTGCTTCTCCCCCTCCTACTCCCCCTACTCGTGCTCTCTTTCTCTCTGTCAGATAAAGAAACAAAATCTTTTAAAAAATCTCAGGTATAATCACAGCAAAAATAAGCAAACACCTCAGAATACACTTAGTGAAGGAAGTGAAAGAACTGTACTCTGAAAACTATAAAATACTGATGAAAGAAATTAAAACAACATAAGTAAATAGAAAGATATTCTACGTTCATAGATTAGAAGAATAAATGTTGTTAAAATGTCCATACTACCTGAAGTAATCTATAGATTTAATTCAATTCCTATCAAAGTACCAACATTTTTCACAGAACTAGAATAAACACTCCTAAAATTTGTATGGAACCCCAAAAGACCCTGAATAGCCAAAGCAATCTTTTTAAAAAAGATTTATTTATTCGAGAGAGAGAGAGAAAGTACAAGCAGGGAGAGGGGCAGAGGGAGAGAGGAGAGAGAGAATCGTCAAGCAGACTTCTCACTGAGCACAGAGTCTGATGCAGGGCTCCATCCCAGGAACTTGAGATCATGATCTATGTCAAAATGGAGAGTCAGATACTTAACTGGCTAAGCCACCCAGGTGCCCCTAGACAAAGCAATCTTGAAAATGAAAACAAACAAACAAACAAACAAACAAACCTGGAGGTACCACAATTACAGATTTCAAGAAATACTACAAATCTATAGCAATCAAAACAATATGGTACTGGCACAAAAACAGATGCATAAATCAATGCAATAGATAGAGAACCCAGAAATAAACCCACGATTATATGCTCAATTAACCTTCAACAAGGGAGGCAAGAATATACAATGGGGAAAATATCTTCAAAAATGATGTTGGCAAAACTGGATAGCTACAAGCAAAAGAATGAAACTGGGCCACTTTCTTGCACCATGAACAAAAACATACTCAAAATGGATTAAGGACCTAAATATGAGGCCTGAAACCATAAAGATCCTAGAAGAGAGCACAGGCTATAATTTCTCTGACATCAGCTATAAAAACATCTTTCTAGATATGTCTCCTGAGGCAAGGGAAATAAAAACAAAATAAGTTATTGGGACTGCATTAAAATAAAGGGCTTCTGCACAGCAAAGGAAACAACTAACAAAACTAAAACACAACCTACTGAATAGGAGAAGATATTTGTAAGTGATATATCTAATAAGGGGTTAGCATCCAAAAATATATAAAGAACTTATATATTACTTAACACCAAAAAACCTCCAAATGATCCAAATCAAAATGGGCAGAAGACATGAACAAAGAAGATACATGGATGGCCAATAGACATGAAAAGATGCTTAACATCATTAGTCATTAGGGAAATGCAAATCAAAACTACAATGAGTTATCACCTCACACATGTTTGAATGGCTAAAATCAACAATATAAGAAACACCAGGTTTTAGTGAGTAAGTGGAGAAAAAGGAATTCTCATGCACTGTTGGTGGGCATGCAAACTGGGGCAGCCATTGTGGAAAACAGCACGGAGGTTCCTCAAAAACTAGAAATAGAATTACCAGGAGTGCCTGGGTGGCTTAGTCAGTTAAGTGTCTCCCTTCGGCTCAGGTCATGTCCTGGGGTCCTGGAATTAAGCCCCACGTCAGGCTCCCTGCTCAGTGCGGAGTTTGTTCTCCCACTCTCTTTACCTTTCTCCTTGCTTGTGCTCCCTCTTTCTATCTCTGAAATAAACAAAATCTTTTAAAAATTTTAAAAAATAGAATTACCATATGATCCAGTAATCCCACTACTGGGTATTTGGCCAAACAATATGAAAACACTAATTTGTAAAGATACATACCCTATGTTTATTGCATTATTTATAATAGCCAAATCATGGAAGTAACCCATGTCCACTGATAAATGATAGGTAAAAAAGGTGTCATGTGTATATACACAATGGAATATTACTCAGTCATAAAAAGAATGAAATCTTGTCATTTGCAACAACATGGGTAGACTGAGAGTATAATGCTAAGTGAAATAAGTTAGTCAGAGAAAGAGAAATACCACATGATTTCACTTAAATGTGGAATTTAAGAAACAAATGAATAAATAAAAAAAAGACAAACCAAAAAACAAACTCTTAACTATAAAGAGCAAATTGAGTGTTACTAGAGGGAAGGTGAGTAGGGTGGATGGGTGAAGTAGGTGAAGGGATTTAAGAGTACATTTATCATGATTGAGTCAAGTATAGAATTATATATAAACTATACTGGAATCAAAATAGATAATAAAAATATGGGGCACATGGGTGGTTCAGTGGGTTAAGCCTCTGCCTTCAAGTCCTGATCTCAGGGTCCTGGGATCAAGCCCTGCATCAGGCTCTTTGCTCAGCAGGGAGCCCACTTCCCCCCTCCCCGCCGCCTGCCTCTCTGCCTACTTGTGATCTCTCTCTCTCTCACTCTGTCAAATAGATAAATAAAATCTTTAAAAAGAAATATAAATAAATAAATAATAAAAATAAATAAAGTATTGGTTGCAATGACTTAAGCCAAAACTAAAATGACAGATCCATAGCTTTTTCAAATAACTTTTCTGCCAGTATCTACTCATGCATGTAATAGAGTCTTTACTCTAAGACTTTCAGTATAAGAGAGCACAGGGAGAAAGTTGGCTAGAGAAAAGATATTAGAAAGTTAGGACTTTCATTTGCATATGAATACACTGGCAAAGGCCTGGCTGTAGAGGATACTGGAACTAATGTTCCAACATCCATTTTATTTCAGGATATTTGTATAAGCCAATCATGATAAGACTATGTCCCTTGGAACTGTTAATTGGGGGATGAGTAGACCTAAGCCAATATGGATCAAGGACCTACTGGAGTTCCTGGGAAAAGGTCTAGTTTCAGTCTCCTGCTAGAAATAATCAAGGAAGTATATTATTCTAGCTGTTGTTGGCAACCATATTATGATCATGAGAGTAACCAGTTTTGACAGAAAGCCAACTCCATGGCAGCAGAGAATTGGGGTGCTTAATGACATCTCTAAGCTGCTAAATCAATTAGCTCTGAAATCGAGCCTACTTTTAGACTTCCTAACAGGTGAAATAAATATCTTTGGTGTTCAGGCCAATCTGAAGCAGGGCTTCTGTAACTTATGGCTGACGGTATTCTATCTAACATGGAATTTGGTACCTGAAACTGAAGTGCTCCTAGTTTCAGACCCTAAAATGTGATGTGCAATTTGTTGAGTGGAGAAAAGTGGGACCAATAACAATGGGCACTCCATTATTATTCCTGGTCAAAAAGGTTCTAGAAACTTGTTTGAGAAAGAGTAAAACTGTTTTATCTTGGGGGACAGATCTATGCCTATTAAGGCTATAGTATTTGGGGAAATGATAGGAAATTAAGAATATTGGAATACATCAGCTCCTTCTTGCTGCCTTAGTAAAACCCTATAAGAGAGAAAATGAAACTAAAGGTGGCTCATTTGATAGCAGAGAAGGAACAAAATATAGTTCTTTTCCAAGAGAGGACTTTTCTGTCTATAACCTATATTCTAAGTTTTTTGAGAGTCCAATAATTTTGATCCTTGAATGCTGAAAACAGACAAACCAAAAAAACAAACAAAAACCAAGAAACAACAATAACAAAAAAACCAAATACCAAAACAAATGAAATGAAACAAAACACCAAAGACTTTTCTTCCAACAAGTAGCAAAATGGGTGGAGTGTAAACATCCACAGACAAGGTTTAGAAAACTCCCAGAAACTAGCTAGAATGATTAATGCCGATCTTTCCTTACTGAAGCCAATCCATAAAGACTGGGAGATGTGGCTGTTTCTTCAAATGTAAAGACACCGGTGCAAAAATACAAGGAATGTAAAGATTCAGGGAAATATGACACAACCAAAAGAACAAAATAAATCATTGTTAACCAACCCTAAAGAAATGGAGATCTATGTATTTCCTGATAAAGAATTCAAAATAATCATCTTAAATAAGGTCAGTGAGTCACAAAAGAATACAGATAACTAAACAAAAACAGGAAAACAATATATGAACAATATGAAAATATCAACAGTCATAGAAACTACATAAAAGAACTAAACAGAAATTCTGAACATCAAGAATTTAATAATTGAATAGAAAAATTCAGTAGAGAGCTTCAACATCCAACTTGACCAAGCAGAAGAAAGAATCCATGAACCTGAAGCCAAGTCACTTAAAAAAATTAGAAAGAACAAAGAAAGCCTGAAGGAATCATGGGACATCATCAAGTGTACCAATATGCCCATAAAGGAGAGAGAGGAAAAGGGACAGAAAGCTTAAAGATATGCAGGAATTTCAACATAATAAAGATTATATATGACAAGCTATAATAACATCATATGCAATAATGAGAAATTGAAAGTATTTCCTTTAAGATCACTAACAAGACAAGGATATCCATTGTTCCTACACCTATTCAACACAGTACTAAAAATCCTAACCATAGCAATTAGGCAAGAAAAAGAAATAAAAGCCATCTGACTGAGAAAAGAAGATACACTGCCTTATAGATGACATGATTTATATGTAGAAAACCCTACAAACTACACACACACACACACACACACACACACACACACCACACACACCTATTAAAACTAATAAACAAATTCAGTAAAGTTAAAGGATACAAAATTAATATACAAAAATCAGATGCATTTTATATAACTATCAGTGAACTATCTGAAAAAGAAATTAAGAAAATAATCACATTTACAATTATATCAAAAAGAATAAAATACTTAAGAATAAACTTAACCAAAGAAGTGAAAGACTTATACACTGAAAACTACAAAACAATGGTAAAAGAAGACACAAAACATTGGTAAGATAACCCATGTTCACAAGTTGGAAGACAATATTGTTTAATAGCCATACTACTCAAAGAAATCTATAGAGTCAAGATCAAAATCCCAATTTTTTAAAGAAATAGAAAAAAAAAATCCTAAAACATATTTAGAACCATGGAGGTCCCCAAATAGCCAAGACAATCTTAAGAAAGAAAAACAAAGCTGAAGCAATTATACTTCCAGATTTCAGTACAGCATTTTGTATGTGCAAGATGAACAGGTTCTAGAGATCTGCTATAAAATATAGTGCCTATTGTTAATAATATTATATAGTATACTAAAAAAATAGTTAACAGGGTTTATCTTATGTTGAGTGTTATTACTACAAAAAGCAGGGAGAGTACAAGATAGATACACTTATTACTTTAATAGTGGTGATGGCTTCATGGGTATGCCTATGTCAAAACTCATAAAATTATATATAGTAAGTATGTATGTGCATTTCTTTGGTATATCAGTTATACTTCAATAAAGTTGTGGGATGGGGCACCTGGGTGACTCAGTTGGTTAAGAGTCCAACTCATGATTTCAGCTAGGTCATGATCTCTTGGGTGTGGAACTGAGCCCCCTGTTAGGTTCCCCACTGAGTGGGGAGTCTGCTTAGGATTCTCTCCCTCACTCTCTTTCCCTCTGCTCCTCCTCCCACATGTGCTCTTAAATAAATAAATACTCTTAAAAAAAATAAACTTGTGAGGAAAAAAGTTAAAGGCTGAAAGCATTTGTATTCTTAGAAATTAGGTTCATATTGGTTGAGCTATATCTTTATTGTGGTCAACCATAAAATGTGAAAATTTTTTCCAATTTTTTTAATAAAGTTTGCCCATTGAAATAATATCCCTAGTTACACAAGATTTTTGAGTCACATACATATTGCTGACAGAATTAAAATATAATGGTTGTTTCTATGACTGCTCATTCATGAAATATCTATCTATTGTATGCCATGGGTTTGTGGGTTTTATCTCTGTTTTTCCATCTTAGATCTCATACTGACTTAAAATTGGAGAGAGAGTTGCTTTTTCTCAGAAAGTGGATCTCTCTGAGGCTGAACACCTGAATAGAAACAATTTGGGAACAAGTGAGTAGAGGGAAACCAAGCTCACTGATGCCAATTCCCCAACCTCCCCCCCACACCACCATGCTTTCTTACTGTATCTGGAGATGTAGACCAAATTATTTGAATTGCATAGTAAATTTGGAAACAGAGGGAGGTTAACCATTCCCATTAACTTAATTTAATAACTTTCATGTTTTACCTATTGTTTCTAGTTATTGATTTATTTATGACTTGGATAGGAATTTTAAGCCCAGTATATATGACCAAGGAAACACTGAAATCCAGTGGAATAGTTAAAGGTGGATATTTGAAAGAATGTAAAAAATTTTAGTATGGTGATTTTATTTGTAAAATTCTGCAAAAACTGCAGATATTCATGGGTAAAACTAGATAACAAAAGATTGGTTTGCCTCTATTTGATTAAATGGAAGTAATACTTCAACCAAAACACTTTATTGAGCAGAAATGGGTAAGTAGAAAATGACCTTTCTCTCTGCATTTATCACTCTTATGTGTGACTAAAAGCATAAACTTCAGCCCATGTAACTTGGGAAATTTGAAAACAGACATCTCTTGGTCATGTTAAAACAACCTTCTCTTAATAAACATTTTCTTTTATCCATGAATCTACTCTTACCATCCTACCATTTGTGTTTTACAAAATTAGAAATATTTGCAATAATTATTTCAGTTGTAAACTACATGAATCCAAGAACGAACAGGTATGAAAAAATAAACCCAAGAAGAAATACCACAAATGGGGGAAGTAAGTTTTCCTTTGATTGCTATCTGCTTAGTGGACCAGGAGAAATAGTCTCTCACTCAGCTATCCGATTTAAGACAACTGCTCTTTCAGTTCTTTTTGGCCAAAAAATTACCAATATGTAAAATTAATAGAAGTACACTCTTAGGAAATAAACTACATGTCATACTAAATGGTTATGGTAATTGTGAAATACAAAGTTTATCTATCATAGTATAAATACATATCACAATTTTTCTCAAAATATATGGCCTAATCACAAAGAGAAAAACCTTAATAAAAGCATGTCATTTAACTATGAAGAGTAGTGTTAAGCTGGAAAAGTTCCATGGAAGGACCAACTTTTCATTTCAGATTATAAACAAACATTGAAGGAAATCAGAACATACACTTGATCATACATAGTAGAAATCAGTAAAGATTTTTTTCTTTATAAGGGCACATTCTTCTGCTCTCCTAGAATTCAGGCACTTAACTATTTGAGAAGCAATTCACTTTTTCTATCCAGAACACTACAAAATGGCCATCTACTAAGGGCTATTTTTTGGCCAAAATAAGAAAAAAATGAACAATTTCCTTGCTTACTCATGATGAAATAGTTTCGTGTCAAAACTTCAGGTGGATTACTGCACACATCTTTCTCCCCCACACCAACTTTTTCTACCAAAACTTTGAACACTCTAGCTGATTCACATATGATAGCATTGCTTCATTTTAAATCTCTCAATACATGATAAATTTACATACAAACCTGATGCTATACCTCATGTTCACAAATTGGCAAATAAAATGCAACTTTATCTTTTATTTAATTAATCAAGGCTTTTCTTAAGGAAATGATAAGTTATGTTCCTAAACTAGGTTCAGTTCCAAGTAGAGGGTTTCTGTAAAATTTGGGCATGAGAAAAGGAAGTCATTCCTGTGTTTGGCTCTTTCAATTTCTCTTCAATAATATTACTAGAGGAATCTTTGTAAAATGCAAATACAAAATCTATCAATCGCTAAAAAAAAATAAAATCTATCAATAGCTTTCCATCATACTCAGGAAACATCCTAATTCTTTAGAATGACGTACTGTAAATATTTATTGAATGACAATTATGTGTCAGATACTGTTATAACACCTAGGGATAGCAATAGACATCCCTGCCTTCACAGAGTTTATATTAAAGTGGAAGGACACAGACATTTAAAGAATAAATAAGAAAATTATGCAATGTAATTAAAGGAGATAATAAGAGGGGGAAAAATCAGGGAAGGGAGATATCTAGTTCCTGGGAGGTCAATATTAATAAGGTGATCAGAAAAGAAAGACATTTGAGCAAAGAACTAAAGGCAGCAAGGGAATAAGTCAAGCGGATATTGAGGTAGATAACCTTTTAGGCAGAAGAGCAAATGCAATGGCCATGAGGATGTCACATGCTGTTTTGTTCAAGGAGCAGTAAGAAGGCCAGTGTGACTGGAGGTAAGTAAGAGAGAAGAGTAGTGAGAGAGGATATTATTGATAAGGGGGACCTTGTAAACCAACTATTGACTTTGGCTTTTACTTTTGGTGAGATGGGATGTCACTTGAAGATTCTGATAAGCACGATATAATTTGATTTATATTTTAGAAGGATCATTCTGTCTCCTGTGTGAAGAGAGATTTTTAGTGGAACAAGAACTGAAGGAAGGAGTACCATTTAGGACAATGATCGAAATTTTAAAACAAATGCTGGGGGTGCCTGGGTGGCTCAGTGGGTTGAGCCGCTGCCTTCGGCTCAGGTCATGATCTCGGGGTCCTGGGATCGAGTCCCACATGGGGCTCTTTGCTCAGCAGGGAGCCTGCTTCCCCCCCCTCTCTCTGCCTGCCTCTCCATCTACTTGTGATCTCTCTCTGTCAAATAAATTAAAAAAAAAAAATCTTAAAACAAATGCTGATAATTCTTAGGCTAGAGTGGTAGAGATAGCTGTGGTTAGAAGTGCTGGATTGACAATAAATTCTGAAGATAGAACCAATAAGATTTCTTGACAGATTGAATATGGAGCACAAAAGAAAGAAAGTAAACAAAGACGATTGCATAGATTTTTGTTTTGAGCAGTTAGTAGAATATGGAATTCCCAATAATGAGTGACAGAGAAGACTTACAGAACCATCATTTCTGGAACCATTGCCACATTTCTATAGTATTTGTTAGTACAGTTATTTATCTTAAATATGTTTTTTAAACATTCAAATATACTGATGTTAAAGGATACCATTTTCATTTGCTACTCAAAGAAAAAAAGCATTACCACTACTTCAATGTGTGGGCCTTAATTAGGTGATGATAATTAGCAATAGGAGTAGTGATTGAATGCCCTTCAGTATCTTTCACTGTTTAATAATAATGATAATCAGAGAAAGACAAATATTATATGATCTCTCTGATATGAGGAGTTTGAGAGGCAGGGTGGGAATTCGTAGGGGGAAGGGAGGGAAAAATTAAACAAGATGGGACGGGGAGGGAGAAAAACCATAGGAGACTCTTAATCTCAGGAAACAAACTGAGGGTTCTTGGAGGGGAGGAGAGGCGGGTTGGATGCTGTGGCTGGGTTATGGACATTGGGAAGGGTATGTGCTATGCTGAGTGCTGTGAATTGTGTAGGACTGATGATTTACAGACCTGTAGCCCTGAAACAAATAATACATTGTATGTTAATTTAAAAAGGAAATAAAATCTTTTAAAAAAGAAAAAAATAATGACAATCTTAAGTTTTAATCTATTGATTTCATTCTTAATTTTAACAATACAGTTGTTTTACATATACTGGTTATATACACAATTCTTAGAGATAAATGCAGTTTCATTTGGGGACATTGTTTATTTCAGTATAGCCACAAACCAAAAGAATACTGCATATGTTTCAACCACAATTATGAAACTAGCAAAACAAAACAACAACTTTGAGATATAATCTATACACCATGAGTATACAATTCAGTGGTTTTCTAGTATATTCATGAAATTGGGCAACTATCACCACTATCTAATTTTAGAACATTTTCATCACCCCAAAAAGAAACCTCATGCCTATTAGAACTTACTGTTCATTCTCTCTTATCACAGCCCCTGGAAACCAGTAAACTACTTTCTGCCATGATGGATTTGCTTTTCCTGGGTATTTTATATAAATGGAATCATACAGTATTTGGCTTTTTGTGATCATTTTCTAGAAATTAGCATAACGTTTTCAAGGTTCATCTGTATTGTAGAATGTATCAGTTCTTCAGTATTTCCACTGCCAAATAATATGTCATTGGATAGATATGCAACACTTTATTTATCCATTCATAAGTTGATAGGCATTTGGCTTACTTCCACTTTTTGACTATTTTAATTAATGCTGCCGTGACCATTTGTTTACAAGCTTTTGGATATGCTTTCATTTCTTTGGCATATACCTAGGAGTGGAACTGCTGGATCATACAGTACTCTAATATATTGAGAAACTACCAAATTATTTTCCAAAGCAGCTGAGCCATTTTTTTACATTCCCACCAGCAATACATTATGGTTCTATTTCTTCACATCTTTGTCAACACTTGCTATTGTCTTTTTTCATGTTAGTTATCCTAATGGGTATGAAATGGCACCTCATTGTGCTTTTGGTTTGCTTTTCCCTATTGATTAATGATATTCAGCATCTTCTCATGTGCTTTTTGGTCATGTGTACATCTTTTTTGAAGAAATGTCCAATCAAATCATGTGGCCATTTTTAAATAAGGTTATTAGCCTTTTCATTGTTGAGTTGCAAGTGTTCTTTATACATTCTGGATACAAATAATAAGATTCATGATTTGCAAATATTTTCTTCTATTCTGTGAGTTATCTTTTGACTTTCTTTATGGTGTCCTTTGAAGGACAAAAGTTTCCTGTTTTAATAATGTCCAATTTATTTTTTCTTTTGTTGATTTTGCTTTTAGTGACATATCTAAGGAACCACTGACTAATTCAAAGTCAAGAATATTTACTCCTATGTTTTATTCTATGAACTTTGTTATTTTAGGTCTAAAATTCAGGCCTACAATTCAGTTTTGGTTAATGTTCGTATATGATATGAAGTAGGGGTCCATCTTCATTCTTTTGCATATAAATATGCAGTTTTTGTGATTTATTTATTTTTTTTAATTTTTTAACAAGTCCCAGTACCAGCTGTTGAAAAGATTATTCTTCCTCCCTTTGGCATCCTTGCCAAAAACTAATTGACCATAAATTTAAGGACTTCTTTCTGGACTCTCAATTCTATTCCATTGATCTGCCTGTTCTTATGCCAGTAAAAACTAGCAAGTTGTACACTTAGCAATTAACTACCCATCCATCCCTTTACATTCATAGTTATACTAGAGCATCCCTACATGTCTGTTTTTCCTACTAAAATGTAAAATTTTGTAGGCTAGGGATAGCTACTTATTTTTGTCCTCCTATAGCCCATGATGTTGTTCAGTAATGTACCTTAAATATTTTGCAGACAAAAAACCCTAAATACGACTGTTTATAAAGAACATGACCTAATGTACTCAGTGTTAACTGCATACACAGTTGACCCTTAAACAACATTGGTTTAAATTGCACAGATCAGATTTTTAAAATAAACACAGGATAATGTTGTAAATGTATTTTCTCTTCCTTATGATTTCCTTAACATTTTTCTCCAGTTTACTTTATTAGAAGAATATGGTATATAACACATACTACATATAGTATATGTTTTAATCAACTGTTTCGGTTATCAGTAAAGTTTCCAGTCAACAACAGTCTATTAGTTAAAACTGGGGGGAGTCAAATGTTACATATGGATTTTCAACAGTGCAGAGGCCAGTGCCCCTAACCCCCATATTGTTCAAGATAGTCAACCGTAATGAGAAAGCCAAAATAACAGTGGCTTAAGCAGATATGTTTCTCCTTCACATAAAAGAATTTAGGAACTAAGCAATCAGAGTTTATTTGGCAGCTACATAAAAATATCAGTATCATACCTCTCAGTTTTAACATGCCTAGATTACGGTCCCCTGTCCTTAAGGTCTAGAAGAGTTACTAGAGCTTCAGCCATTATATCTGCATGGCCACACTTCATTGCAAAGGGAAAGTAGGGAAAATGATCTTTATTGAGAAGCAGCAATATATCCCGCTAAGAAGCAGGATTCTTTTTCTAAGCTGGAGGGAAGAATGGATATTAGGATGAAATTATCATTCTCTACAACAAAAATAACAGAGTAACTTTTTAAAAATCCTTTGGGCCTGAAGAAAGCAAGGTATTTAGGAAGCTCCAAGGTGATTTAGTGTCTTATAGCTGCCCCAATAAGACTGGTCTGAGATGAGTTTGGGGTGGATGTAGAGCTTGTTCTTCTTTTAACTTAGACTCTGATGCCCTAGCTAACTGTGACCCTTATGTAGTTCTATCCTCACCAGTGGAGTGTGGCACTTGAATTTATATTCCCTAGGAAATGGTATCATACAGTCCAATTCTAAACCTTCCCTAAATGCTTGATCCATCAAATTTAATCACTTTGGGCTTCATTTTCACAAGAACCTACTATAGTGTACAGAATAACGAATTATTCTCTTAAAATCAAAGAAATACTAGGGTTTTATTACATTAATTCTAAGTAGTGGTGAGCAAGTCAGCAGAACTTTCAGTGATTTTTTAACCACACAAAAATATATATTTTTAAGTATTTCTAATAGTTGGAATTTTGCCACTATATAGCCAACCACAAAGACTGAATGCAGGAGTAAGAGTGTGTTATCTCCAATTACATGAGTGTGAGACAACAAAAACTTTTTTGTCTTCTGTATATTCTACACTGAAAACATGTTATCTTTTGCCTGACCTGTATATATACAGGTCATCTGTTATAAGTACAGGATAACTAACATGAAAAAAGACAATAGCAAGTGTTGACAAAGATGTGAAGAAATAGAACCATAATGTATTGCTGGTGGGAATGTAAAAAAACGGCTCAGCTGCTTTGACCTGTACTTATAACAGATCTAAAAGTGAGAATTAAGAAAAAGGTACATATTTATACATTTTTAAAAATTACAAAAGAGGCAACTTTGACTCTAAAATACTTTCAATAGTAAACAATAATTTTTTGTACTTTTATGTTGCCTCTTACCCTGTTCATAGGTAGTTCTAAATCAAACAACCATGATTTCTCATTTGAAGGAGTAAAATTCTTAAGCATTATTTTTCTTCCTGTTTTCAAAACATTATGTCATCATTCTGGTCTATGAAGCAACAAACCTGCAGCCACTCTTTTAGGAACTATACCTGTATCTTAACGGAACAAGTATTTTCCTTGGAGAACTCTTATTATTGCTGCCCCAAGCCATACCCCAAACTCAGAATAACAAAACTGTAAGGATGCCCATTATACCCATAACATCTAAGGTACCTTCTAGATGGTCCCTGGAGTGCTCCAAGGGTTTACTTCCTCACCTTAGAAAAAAAGAAATGCTAAAAAATTAGTTGTTCTTGCTATGCTTCATATTTCAAAATTAACTAAATGGTTTTCTAAGAACTGCCCTATTTTGCAGAATAACAATGTTGGGAATCTATGAAAAGGGAGAGTGAGAGAGAAAGAGTGAAGGGTGGGGGATTGAGAAAAAGCTTAGTTTCACCAGGTTGATTTTGCATAGGAAGAGTGTTATTACTATGGATATTTTCAATGACTATGTGCCTTTAAGATGGGTAGAAGCTTTGTCATATTTGTATACAAGAGCTGATACAACAATTGTCAACAAGCTTACTAAAAGATTTTATTCCTAGGTTAAAATAACCTTATCCTATGGCTCACAATTTATGAATCAGATGAAAACATCCCAGAGACTTGTCAATGCTGTAAAGCCCATAATACATTCTTACTGCACAGAAAAATCTGCCTGAATCCTTAAGAAATAATTACAGATGCATACACACATACACATAAAAAGGCATATATAGGTTGGTCTATAACAGGCTAGGCATAAGAAGTAAAATGAACTCTACAAGAATCTTAATATCACCAGGTGAATAGTTCAGAATTATTTGCCCAATACTGTGAGACTAGCTTGATGCTTATCAAAGACAGAAGTGAGAATTAAGAAAAAGGTACATATTTATACATTTTAAAAAATTACAAAAGAGGCAAGCTTGACTCTAAAATTAGCCACCTGTATAACTACTTCTGGAAGCTCTACCAGTGTAAAAAAAGTCCAGTTTCCATGAGGTGGTGTGAAAGCTTTCTCTCTGGTTCCTAGTAATGGAAGCTATAGGTGCATCTTAATTGCAGAGGCTGGCTCCTCCGCCCATCTCCATGGATTGCATGGGTGGGCCCTGACAGAGTGTTGATTTACTTTATTTCCTCTTTTTTTCTCTAGCATTACTGTCTTCTATAATAATTTTTTTGCCTTGATTTACAGATGTATTAAGTGTTCTCATTTGCTTTTGTTCTATTATCTAACCCATTTGAAATGAAAATCTCTCCTCAAAATATTAGGCATATTGTGGCTTCCTAAACAAAGCAGATAAAAACAAAGCAAAACATAATTTAAACATTTTTTTGAGGAGGTAGAATCATTACTGTGAATGTTAGTCACTATACTCTGCTACTACACAGGACTCTCAGGACCTGGTTGGGGTACATGAGATGACTGGGTCATATACTAAGTTTCTAGAAGGCTGTGCTTTTCTTTGGTTCCTATATTTATTTCAGTTTTTAAATACTTTATGCGTTTTCTATTTTTCTGTCTACCCCTTATGCCCTATTCTTTTAAACTGTTGGTGATCATTTGTTCTGCACACAGCCCCATTCCCACAGTTCTTTCGCAGCTACCAACATCTTGAAAACAAGTAACATAAGTTGGCTAGAATTGGGCTAAAGAAAGCATAGGCATAACAGAAATAAAGAGCTAGCATCCAGGCTATTACCCCACATTCCAGAGCCTATTGCAGATTGAATATCCATAACATGTTTCTTCACTGAGGACAGAATTATTCTCAGTACAGCATTCCAGGCATACAATGCTAATAATTCAGCGCATGAGAAGAAACCCATTTACCATCTTCTCCATGAGATTTGTTGCACAAAGGAATTTTTAAAAATTAATTTTCTGGTTTTTGGTTGTGTTAAAGAATGAGTTTGTCTTTCAACTCAGGTCAGGAAAGGCCAATTTTGATGGTAAACAATAGCAGAATGTACCATCTCAAAATATGTTTCATTGGCATCAGGATTATTTTGAGTTGATTATTTTGAAAAACTTGCAGACCCAGGAGAGGCTCTGAAAATAGAGCAGAACTTAGTATTTTATAAGGGAAAACTATGTTTATAAGGAAATTTACATTAGGAAGAGGCCTGTGCTAGGAAGAAAGCTATTACCAGAGATAAGTTCTTCACCTGAGAGACTTAAGTGCATGACAAAGCAAGGTAATTTTGCTTCCCAAACATTCCCTCTTTTCACCTTTTCATGAATTGCCTTCTCCCCTTTGAAGCCACAGACCCCCATCCCTTTCCTTAGCTCAGGATGGGATATAAGCTTCAGCTGTTTAGGTGCCCTTTGAGTCTCATATTTTTGTGGGGATCCTACAGGTATTCATGTATGCAGTTAAAATTATTACATTTTTCTATTAATCTTTTTTATAGTGGGGGGGTCTCTGCCAAGCACCTAGGTAGGCAGAGGGCAAATGATTGTTCCTTCTCTACAATGGACAGAGTCCCCTTAGGTGGGACTGATATATTATGGAATAATAACCTTATCTCTAGTGACCTCACAGAATGATTAAAAATTATTTGGTTAATTAAATTAGATTCTGAGTTTAATTTGGGTAATGTTGGATGGTAAAGTTTTCACCTGTTTCTTTCTCAACCCTCAAATTAGGCAGATTAGCAAACCTGGATGATATCAAGATATTATGCAAAGGAAATCCCATCATTTTAAAGATCTTAGTAGAAAAGGACAAGGTGGTAGCATATCAGAAACAGATCATGGAATCACTTATTCATTCCAAGTTAATAGATTAGTGTTGTGGGCTTTCATTTATGCTATCTTGTTTGTTACACATAAGAGTCCAGGGAGGTCCATATTGCCATTTTAAAAATGAAGACATGCTTAGGTAAGATAAATAATTTGTTCAAACTCATACAGCCCATAAATGATAAATAGGACTCCTACCCCAGGTCTGACTGACTCCCAGTTCTAATGATGGACCTCAGCATATTAGTATAACCACCAATCAGCACACATTTCACTAGATCCTCTCCTTTCTCCCTCTTGCCCCCTTCCCTATTTGATAATATGGAACCAACATAGGCAGCACAGAAAAATAAGCTCATACCAATGATAAAGAATATTAGATTTTTATGAACTTTCTAAGTATCAGAAGTCTTAAAATGTTCACAGTCTTTGACCCAGTAATTCCACTTCTAGGATTTTATCCTAAGAGAATGACTAGAAATTTACACAAATATTTATGTGCAAAGTTTTCAATGAATTACAGCACTGTTCATATGGTGAATGACTGGAATTAATGTAAACTCTGATAAAAGAATAAAGTCACACAACAGAATTTTATGTAATTATTAAACATGTTTTAAATGAATATATAATATGTAAGATATTTATAACACATTAAAAGAAAAATAAGCACGAAAACTATAACACAGAAAAAAAGACTAAGTGGACTTATACCAGTATATAATATCAACAATTGCCTCTATAAGGTAAGATTACAGTTGATTTTCACTTTTTTTTAGCTTTCTTGTAGTTCCCAAATTTTCTATAATGAATATATATTATTATGCATTATTTTTAAATTAGATAATAATGTTATATTTTTAAACAAAAAATCAGGCTATCGCTTTAAAAATTATTAGTGTTAAAAACAAGACAACATGCCCAAAATGAAGTCACTTATGCTAAGCCCCACATCACTAAACCATGACTTAATTACAGTTTCTATTCTCCTAGGAATAAAATCTTACACCAGTCAATCAGGAATTGTCTGCTCATCACTAGATAATCTACCTGACAGACCCATGCCATCCCCTAAAAGAAAGTAGCCTTGTAATAACCAACTTTTTTTTTTTCTTTTTTTGCTTGGTATAAGTTGCTCATTCTTGCTCCCTCTGGCTATAAAAGTCTTTCATTTTGTACAACTCCTCAGAGCTCCCTTCTATATGCTAGATGGGATGCTACCCAATTCAATTGGATTTTTGTTCAAACTCTTAAATTTTTAAATACACCTCATTTTATCTTTTAACATGAATGATGGAACAATGGATTGTCGAGGATACATCCAAAGAAGCTACTGTAGAAGAGGGAAGAACAAATGGTTAACAGAGAACTCAGAAACAAAGTTAGACAGGGGAAGTATTTAAAGGAAGATAATTTTATCTTCAGAAGATTTTAATGAAAGCACTTATCTTAGCAGAGGAGAAAGCTAATATTTACCTGTAAGTTGCAAGCTTAATTCTTAATGTACAAGAAAATAAAGTTGTTAGTGAAATACATATAACCAGAAAATGTTTACCTATTTTGCCATAAGAGGAGACAAATGGATGTGAAAGTGCTTTATAGACTTGAAATGTCTTGCAAATCTATTGCTGTTACTGTCAGCTTATCCCATTCTACTTCTGCTAACTGCTGTGTATCTTGACTTGGATCTTATATTTACACAAAAAGTAAAGTTCCTAGGGTTTGGAAGATCCTCCCATTCTCATTACTCACTTTAGGCAGTGAAGTGTCTCTAGGTTGCCAAACGCAGACAACTGCCTAGTGTGTGATACCCCTTGTCAGCTTTAGAATACTGTACTCCTAAAAGTACAATGCAACTTAAATCCACAGTAGATGCCATTATTTTCTTACTTCACATACAGGAGAAGTGTTAGGAAACATCAAGTTCTCCACTGCTTTTAAGAGACCCCAGAAAGAGATGAAGAAAAAAGAGAGAGAGAATACCTAGCTTCTGTAGCTGTGTGAATTAAGCAGCTCTAACTTCTTAGAAATCCTAAAACTGCTCAGGCAAGGTATTGGTTAGGCGAAGGTGGATGATGCCTTGCCTGACTCATCAGCTATCACTGATAGAGTGAAATGAGATGGAATAGCAGGCACAGACTAATTCAGCTTTCTCTGTATAGCCTAATGCACCTAGAATTTAGCATCACTATTTTACCCCGGAAATACACATGATCATTAGGGGTCAGGAAGTCTTGGGGTTTTGCTCTAACTTCACCACTAACTTAAGAATGTGTTATTGGGCAAGTTATTTAACCAGTACAAATGTTAGATTTCTTATCAGTAAAATGTGACTCAATGAGATAATGAATTTGAAAACACTTTGTAAAACTAAAAGTACCAAGGAAATAATTCTTTCATCCCAAAAGATTATGAACATTAAAATTGCCCACATGGAAGAAAAGCACACATGAATGAGATGTAACTGTGATCCACAGATAGATTTACAGTATTATCACATCATGGAGGGCCAGAGTTCTGATAAAGACTAAGACTGAGCACCAACCTATGCCTGAAGAAATTCAGGTTTTCACGGGAAACACAGAGCTCTTAGCTGAATATTCTCTGGGTAGTATGGAGATTATTCCTCAATATGTCCTAATTTCAAAGGGAGACAACTGTGTCTTGAAAAGCCAAGAGGCCTGTAGACACTAATATGGGCATGAAACATCAGTCTAAATTAAAGTTTTATAAAGCAATGAGAAAAGGTCAGGAAGAAAACATTCTTGCAGGAGGTGGAGTCCTTGAAAGTCAGCTTTGATGAATGGACAATGTGTGCAACTGACTGACCAATCTCTTTGGTAGGCAGCTTCAGAGACTAGGGCTTTTCTTTTAAAAGAACTTGGGCTACTCTTGAGTCTAAGAGGCTGAGTCACAAACAATGTTTAGCAATGAAAATAGGTTCTTATGGAATAGAATTTTATTTTCAAAGGGGAAGTAGGGGGTGTGACAAATGCAGTAGCCTGCAGTCTCTTACTGATTTTACCACCACTACAGCCAGAGAAGCCAGCTGATGTGTCAAACATGTTAAAAAAGTGAAAGTATGCCACAGTGTATGGTAGTTTTACCCACAAGCATTTAAAGAAAGAAACTGGCAGTCCAGCTTCATAATGGTGCCTGTTGTATGATAATAGGGATACGCCCGGGGCTTAAGAACTCAGTCTTCTACAGGGTCCCATCAATGTAGCCATATACTGACCCATTCTCTAATGGAAATAGCTGGAGAACTAGAAATATCAAGACTATGAGAACATCAAAGGCCTCATTGGAAAAGCCCCCACACAGAAAAATGTGTGGGCCTGAATTCTTCCATTCTGGAAGGGTAAAGGCCTGAGCTGATGATGCTGGGATGAAATACTGAAGTCTTTAGAGAAGCAAAACAAGTACAACAAGGTTGACCCACAGATCATTAAATAGCCCTTCCCTTAGAACTAATGCTTAGTTTGATTTGAAAGGTACAGAGAAAGATTTTGCACTTTTTAGTAATAAAAAGAAAAGATCATGATCATTTGTTCCTAACTTGTCTCTAATCTTTTCTGAAAGATCACTGATCTCTAATCTGTCTTTTCCTTCATTTTTTTTCCATCAAAGGAACTATTTAATGCTTGTTTTTAAATTTTACAAAGATGTTTTATATTTTTCAGAATGTTACCTGATGCATAAACGGTACTAAACCAAACCATTTTTCCTTTGTTTTTTTGTAGTACAAATGCTCCTTTGAATGGTTAACCTTTCCTGCCTACCACTCACTCTCCTCCTCATCCTAAATGTACATATCTACAGTTTAACCATGTTGTCAAAATCCAGTTTGAAGTCATATTCTTTCTTCAAAATTCTTTATATCCACTTCTCTCGAGGCAGTAATTTTTATGTTTTACTGAGATTACACTCATCTATATACACATCTTTTATAATGCACATCAGTTTCTTTAAAAAAGAATACAATGGTGGACTTTGCAGTCAGAATATTCTGGTTTCAAATCCTTGTTCTGCCACTTATTGGCAGTAAAGGATTCATGACCTACAACAAATTAGTTAACATATCTGAGATTCAGTGTTCTAATCTGTAAAATGGGAATCATTACAAGTTCATTATAAGGTTTAAACTAGACTGTGTGTGTTCACATTGTTCTTTTCTCTCCCTTTCTGTATACCCAAGGTGCTAGAGAAATGTCTTTTTAAAGACTAGACACAAAATATAAGGTAGTAAAATTGGAGTTATAAGCAATCTCATTGAGGATTTCCTCAATTCTTTCCAGTTTAAGTTACAAGTATATACCCATACCATTATTATACTGAAGCTGTTAGTGCATTATACTGAGGACACATTAACACATGTCCTAAGTATCCTACCTACTCTACAGACTTTAAGAATATTGATCTGATCTTATTTAAGCATTATTATTTTACACTCATAGTATCCCAGATGCTGTAGTGGATAAACCTAAGTCTATTAAAGAGGTAAAAACATAACAAGTTGAAACTTATGAACTGGTTTACATAGAGCGCATATAAAGTCTATTATAAAACTAGCATCTGTACTATTGGATGCAAAGCCTTTTCTCAATATATGTCATGAGTTGTTTGTAGTACTTTATTCATTTTTTCATAAAAGGTGCTCTAAAAATTATAATGGATACCCTAAGTAACTTTTGTCAATTCAATTCTGACTTCTGTATAATAAGAATCATCTTGGAATAAATGAGCCCAAATATGCCTGCTCTGAGGCATGCTCTTATTCCACAAGTCACATGCACACACAAACACCCCCACCCCATGACCTGCCTCAGCCTCTTGGTCTATTTACTACCATGCCTTTCTCAGCCCCAGCCACACTACTTAGGCCAGTATTGGTACACCTCAAGCTAGCCACATCATATTCTCTTTCTCCTAAAGTATGTACAAATAGTGTCCAGAAATTTCAGTTAGTAAGATACCTATAAACAAACTTGGTGATCCCTATTGTTCTTATTTTATGCCTTATATTTAAAGAAATATAAATAATCTGTTTAAAAGAGAGAGAGAGAGAAGTGAAATGGACATAAAGTGGGAAAAATATTTAATAGCTTGGCTGATCCCTGAGACCAAGAGGAAGTAAAACCACCCTGGTTGTTGTGACATTCTAACTCACCTTACATTCCCTTGATGCCCAGCAAAAATAACAAAGCAGCAAAAATACATTTGTCCAAACCCTCCTCCCCAAAACTAGCATTTGTACCCTTTCATGCAAGCCCTTTTCTGGGTATTTATTTGTTAAACATCATGCCCATTAAAAAAATGTACAACAGCTATTAAGAGATTAAAACAGATACAAGAAATATTCAAATTAAAATAGCATAAAACAGTACCTCAAGCTCAATGAGCATTCATGTATTCTAGTCTTAATTTTTCTAGCTGATTGTGTAAGAAGTAATCTATCATGTATGCATTAGCTCAGTCATTGTGTAGATCAAAAGGTAAAACCATCCTAAACAGGAAACCAATATTCTTCCTGTTTAATCAACAAATCTAAAAATTTATTCTTTTCAACTATTTACTCTTGTCCACCACACCATAGAGCTCCACGTGTTCACCATAGTTTTATGACAAAGAGAAAATTTTCATGAGCCACTTTTGTATCCCCACCCCCCTAAAGAAAGAGGGAGGAAAAATTGTTTCATACAGAAGGCGTTAGTTGTATGAATTACAACAGCCACCTAAGTGTGGGCTCATGTAACCAACAGGGATTTTACCTACATCCATTCAGTCAGTTTATGGGGGTTTAAAGAAATTCCAAAGAGTCATCAGAAGAGGAAAAATAAAGGTAATGCTTTTTGCCACACAGGTAGAATCTTTGAAAATATGTGTAATATGTAAAACATTTTGACACCCCCATAAATATTTTTCCAGAATTAAGAGTATAAATTGCTTCTCTTGTTCAAGTGCTTCCTATCAGCCTCTGTAATCACTACTCACAGTAACCTCAACTCCTGCCACAATGTACAAAATGCAACTCTTGTCTTGCATCGTACTGACTCTCGCACTCGTCGCAAACAGTGCACCTACTACTTCAAGCTCTACGAAGGAAGCACAGCAACAGCTGGAGCAATTGCTGCTGGACTTACAGTTGCTCTTGAATGGAGTTAATGTGAGTATATTCCCTTTCCTACCAAAATTATTATATATAATTTTTTGAACTGGAGTTCATTTTTTAATGAAAATATATTATGCTTTCTCAGAATTATGAGAGCCTCAAACTCCCCAGGATGCTCACATTTAAATTCTACATGCCCAAGAAGGTAAGTACAACTTTCTACATTCAATTTATGTCTTTTTTTTTTTAAAGATTTTATTTATTTGTCACAGAGAGAGAGAGAGCGTGAGCATAGGCAGACAAAGTGGCAGGCAGAGACAGAAGAGAAGCAGGCTCCCCACTGAGCAAGGAGCCCGATGTGGGACTCAATCCCAGGACGCTGGGATCATGACCTGAGCCGAAGGCAGCTGCTTAACCAACTGAGGCACTCAGGCATCCCCATTCAATTTATGTCTTAATAAAATTCAAAGCTGTATGAAAATTTGTAACTGATTAGATTAATAGCACTTCATCTGAAAAGCATCAGTAACTTCAATATTTAAAAAAACAATTTGGTAAGGTAGCGTCTGTAAAATACCTTTGCATATATATTTTTCTGCATGTATTTGTGTGTGTTTTGGGAAGAGACAAGAATAATATTCCCAGTTTATTGATGGGACAATTTTAAAAGATTATATTGACTTATTTTTATTTAAAAATTTAAAACTTGAGAGATATTTGATTATATCATTTTACCATGCAAGTTATCAAAGTTGATTTCCTATTTTTAAAAATCCTTCATCGTTTCAGGAAAAATTCCTAAGGGCCTACCTTTGAGAGGCAGCATAGTAATGACCAATAGCATGGTCCCTAGGACCAGATTATCTGAACTGGAATCCCAGCTATGTCTTAGCTTTTGTGACCTTGAGCAAGTTGCCTACTCTGACTCAGTTTCTTATCTACTTATGTGAATGATAGTTATAGTTCATATAGTTTTGTGAGGATTAACAGGTAAATGCAAAGTACTCAAAATCGTGTCTGATATAGGATAAATACTTATAAACATTAGCTATTAGTAAAAACAAAATTCTCCCTCAGAATATAAAGTAAAATTTTGGACTTACACATCTTTTATGCCAATAGACCCAGCATTATGGATGCTATATGACTTGTTTTCCAGGATTTGGGTATTCAGATAAACATAGATCATCTAAGCTCCTATGGCTATACTAGAAATATAAAGTTTCTTAGTAGTTGTGCCAGTCAACAGAGAATGCGCATAACTTTGTGCTGGAAAGAGTTTGTCCCAGGGTGAATCCAAGCCCAGAAAAAAAAAAAAAAATGGGATTTAAAGGTCATGGATGTAATCTCATTGACCTCTTATTAACTGAAAAAAATTATTCTTCAAACTACTCTTTTAAAAGATGAAAATAACTTGAGATGCTTCTTCAACTTAAGAGCCACATAACTCTTAACTCTAGCTTCATAAAGACACTAGACTGTTTTCTGAGGAAAACAGCTCCAAATAGTTAAGCCCTGAATTTGTAGTAACAAGTTAAAAGGCCAGTGGATAGAAATGTCGTCAAATGTGTGTGGTGTAGTCCTAAGTCACGCTTTAAAGATTTCTAGAAAGATAACATGAGATTATGTGCATAATTTAGAGGGTGGTGAAATTCTTTGAAATCTAACAGTTTCTAAACCACATCTCAAAATCTATTTGAAACCCAAAGTAATGTGGTAAGCTCCACTCATTTGCTCATTTTACCACCATTTTATTTTGCAAAAAAATTTCAGGAAGTTATAAAAACATTTAATTCAAAGGATGCTATGTTAGAGCTATAAAGAAAAAGAACTAAAATTTAATCTTGGCTCCACCTAATCATGTGACTTTGGGAAAACACTTAAATTCTGAGATTTATTTTCCTTCTTTGTAAAATGGAGATAACAACACTGCATTGCTATCTCAAGAGGTGGCTGTGAGACTTAAATGGGCTTGTTTGGGAGTAGACACTTTAAAATGTGCTATGATGAGAGCTGTAAACTGCACAAAACTGATAAATCACAGACCGGTACCCCTGAAACAAATAATATATCATATATTTATAATAAATAAAATTATAATGTACCAGAAAAATACGAAATACTATCATTATAACAGATCACATGGGTGAGGAAGTATATAGGTTTAAGTCAGGAGGGCCACCCAAAATTCCTTCAAATATTCTACTCTTTAATTTGGTTGGGACACATAATTTTTTAATGCATCTTAATATACTTATAGAAAAGTAAAAAATTAGGACACTTATATGACTTGCTATATTGAGAGTCATTACTATATGATTAAAATTCCCTAATCTATAAAATGCTGGGATTGTGACAGTATCTAAGAGCTCCTCTGTTCTTAACATTCTATAATTCTCAACTCTTAGATTAAATGTTAGAATTATAAAAAGTGATCCTATACTTCCATGCTGTGACTGCTCTGATTCTAATAATTTCTACACAGAGGGGAAAAGAATTCTGCCTATATCTGTGATTTGCATTTGGGTACAGAAATGTTGACTTTGGGCAAAGCCAAATTAAGTTGAAATTATTGACTTATCATTTAACATTCATTCATTCACTCATTTTAGAGAGAAGAAGCAAGCATGAGCAGGGGGAAGGGCCGAGGGAGAGGCAGGCTCCTTAGTAAGCAAGGAGCCCAACATGGGATTCCATCCCAGGCCCCTGGGATCATGACCTGAGCTGAAGGCAGCCACTTAACTGACTAAGCCACCCAGGCCCCTCTCATTATGTAACATTTAATGTTAAACATGGATAGATGAATTCTAGTTTTTCCAGTCTTATGAGCTACATTGGTACATATTTAAAGTAATGCTGACAATAGGAAGAATAATAAAAAACTATTCTCACTAGAGACTAATTTCTGGTTCTGACCTTTAGGGCAAACTGACCTGACAACTATTTTTATTATTATTCAAGGCCACAGAATTGACTCATCTTCAATGTCTAGCAGAAGAACTCAAACTTTTGGAGGAAGTGCTATATTTAGCTCAAAGCAAAAACTTTCACTTGACAGACATCAAGGAACTAATGAGCAATATCAATGTAACACTTCTGAAACTAAAGGTAAGGCATTACTTTATTTGCTCTCCTGAAAACAAAATAAATGGAAGATCATCTTAAAGTGGTATAACATTTTTATAATTTGTGAAGTTCTCATGCATTTTTTTTAAAGATTTTATTTATTTATTTGAGAGAGAGAGATCACAAGTAGGCAGAGAGGCAGGCAGAGAGAGAGGAAGGGAAGCAGGCTCCCTGCTGAGCAGAGAGCCCGATGTGGGACTCGATCCCAGGACCCTGAGATCATGACCTGAGCCGAAGGCAGTGGCTTAACCGACTGAGCCACCCAGGCACCCAGTTCTCATGCATTTTAAGACCAATGTGAACATGTATCATTTTTATGTTAGATGATACACTATGGAACAGGGGAGTATAATTTAGAGGGCTTCTGCCTACTATTCACCTAGAGATAAGCCCATAACCCAGCACTCTGTCACCTCTTTGTCACATTAATACAAAACTGGGAATGGGAAAAGACAACTGAATTTTGCAGAAAGCGGACAGGTTTTGTTACATATTTTCTAATTCTTTCAGATCATTTTCCAGAATAGCCAATCTAATTACCTAAAGGCTTTTAAAATGCAGTTTCCCTATTATTTGGTGGAAGGTTTGAGAGATTTACCTAAAAAAAAAAAAAGTTAAAACTAAAATCGCCAGTGGGCTAGACAATTAACTCCTTATTTAGAGATAATACGTTTAAGAACTTAAGTATTTTTAAATGCATAGGAAGTACTAAATATACAAGAGACTCAGGTGATGTGAAGAGATTCATGGCTCTCTTTTCTCATCCCATCTGACAAAGTACAAATTTCATGAGTTAATAGGTCTCCAAAATAGCATAATTTTAATTATAGTAAAGCCAAGTTTCTAAAATTATAGTTGTTTCCAAATAAGTCATTGTATTAGTAGACTGTTTCTTTTCATCTACTTAAAAAATACATTGAAATCAATGTCATCTAAACATTGATAGATAATAACAATGGCAAAAAGGTTTGTTACAAAATTTTTGACCATCAGAAAACTCAGTCTTGATGTAAAATTAAGATAAAATTATGTGCAAGTCAGAAAATGTCAACTATTTTAAAATTTTTAATTTAAAATTAAATTTTAAAAGTTAAAATTTAAAAAAATTTTAAAGCTAATTTAAAAAATTTAAACCTTTCCAAGAGGTTGTAATATTCAAATAATTATATGTAAGAGGGTATATAACACTGCAACAGTTTATTTAAAAGAAATACTTATCTTACTAGGTTTATATTTCCATGGTAGGAATTACCTCAGTTTGAAAAATTGCTCTCTTTTATCTTGTTATATTTCAAACTATTTGTCAGCTAGAGGCAGAGTTGAAATAGCTCCTACCAGCAGAGAACGTTATTTTCTAAAAAAGTCCACAGAACATAATTTCTAATGTTTAGACTTTTAAAATTTGGGAAGCTTACCTGCATTAATATTAAGGTGGAGTGGGAATGGGTATGAGTATTTATGAAAATGTTCTTCACATAAATATTTTCCAAACAAAAGTTTATCCTAACTTACTCTGGGCTGGTTCTATTTTGCTTTGGGGAACTATGAGGAGATTCACTAAAGTTAATAGGAGGTTTAAGGTCTGAAAAAGAAGTATAATATGTAAATGACTGTATACATGTAACCTATAAATAGATATATGCCCAGAGGAAGCATATTTATTTTGCATGCAGCATTTAATGAAATATTTGTCTAGAACTGTTTTTACTTAAAATGTTTACCTTTATACAATCCAGGAAAAAGAATTCTTGTATTCACTGAGATGGGCAGAATTAGACAAATGAGGAAAATCTTAGTGTATATGTTACTATCACTTGTTATGAACATAGAACTTTTTGGCATACCATTTCAATCATTTCAAGAAAATGTGATTGATTAATATATTAAACATACTTAAAAATAAAGGGCATCAGTCATAAATTATTCAACTGGGAATAAGTATATATGAGAAACTACCTTGAACTAAAAAAATTAAAAATTTTTCTTTTATAGGGATCTGAAACAAGTTTCAAATGTGAATATGATGACGAGACAGTAACCATTACAGAATTTCTGAACAAATGGATTACTTTTTGTCAAAGCATCTTCTCAACACTGACTTGATAATTAAGCACCTCCTATTTAAATGTACCAGGCTTTCTATTTATTTAAATATTTAAAATTTATATTTATTTTTTGATGTATGGTTTGCTACCTTTTGTAATTATTATTCTTATACTTCATACGGTAAATATGGATCTTTTAAGATTCTTTTTGTAAGCCCTAGGGGCTCTAAAAACTCACTTATTTAACCCAAAATATTTATTTTTATATGGAATTGTTAAATATGTCTATGTAGATCAGTTAATAAAATTATTTAATAAAGATGAATAAAAATCAGCCCAGCCATTTATTGTTCTAGGAATAGCACAAAGTAAAACATTTCTGAACTCATGTGAACTCATAAGATAGTTAAGATGCTTCCAAAACCCACTCTTCCCCTGAAGAGGTATGTGGAATAGGGAAATGGGCTTCTCAAAGTTCTTGCTTTCTCCTTTCATAAGCGGATTGGATCCTTAGTTCTAGTTTGAGCAAATCTCATCAAATCACACTACTTTCCTTCTTCAGGTTATGCCTTAAACAAGATGCCAAACTTGAAACTCTTCATATAATTGGTGTGCCTCTCTATCCATTCTCCAGCATCTTACAACTTGCTGTCAGGCGGCTTACTTGTATAACATATACCAAAGTTTTCCCCTGCCCTCTGGCTTTCCAATGGCTCCCACTACTGGGGAGCTCTGGTAGGATGTCTGGGGGAGAGAAAAGATCACCTGACTCTACATGTGAAGTAGTCACTGGATGGCTTTACCTCCCAACCAAAAAACCCAGTTTCTCTCAAGACATTTTCCTTTTAGGTTCTGCTAACTTTTCCTTCCACTCCTCCCTTCAGCCCTAGGGATAGTAACACTTCAACCATTACTAGCTCCAGGGAACTGCATTATCCCTTGCAGCTTCCCTGTACCATGATCATAGTTTGGTAAATTGTCTCTTTATTAGATCCTCCTTGATGTATTCTGAGTATGCCATCTCTTTTCTGGCTCAAACATATTAATCATGCCAGAAACAGCCACAAGAAATAGATCACCAAAATCAGATCTGGGTCTGGCTTCATTAGGAATATAGGAGTGAGATCGTGAGAGTTCATGAGATATGAGATGTAGATATTTTGCCAGATATAGAGGCTGAGAATTTTAAACATCTATTGACAGAGCCAACCTCATTTTCTTTAATAGCATCCTTTTGAGGAAAAATCACTCTTCTGCTTAAAAACCTTCCAGTGACTTACAAATTAAGGGAAATTTTCCTCAGAACTCACCTCTAACACCTGTCATTACCTCTAAGCCTAAAATGAAAGTTAAGATCTCAACATCACTGAGGTTGTGAGAATAAAAAGTGTTTAAACCAACAAGAGTGAAAACTAAGTCAGGTGTAGGCTGATTTAATTTAGGGCAGTGAAACTCCCTGGGATTCAGAATTTAAAGAGAACTTGCAAATGGCATTAATAGTTGGTTGAATAAATTCTTGCACTCCACAGTGGCCTTTTAAATGATATTTAAATGCCAGAGTTTCCCTGTAGAATAAAGAATCCAAAGGATCAGGGAAATAGAAATACTGGAATGGATCTATTATGTGCAGTTTTCTCATCTTGCCTAAGAAGTTATGAAGAAATGGTAAGGGGGACACCAGCATCAACCAAAGTTGTATGGTGTTTCTGTGGGTTTTTTTTTTTTTTTTCATTAAACCAGAAATAACAGATGGTGATGCAATGGAATTGGTTTCCCTGACCTGAGACTAGTGGAGCCCTAGAGTAATAAAGTTCAGGTGAGAGGCTCAGGTGAAAGCATTTAGCCCTCAGAAACAAGGTGGAAGCAATCACTAACTACAATAAACCATAGGACAAAGTGCTAATCAAAGTGTTGATCTAAAAGGATCTGCAATGGTGACTGAGTGAACACAAGATCCCTAAAAATTCAAAGATTCTAACTCTGCTGCGCAGAAATAACTGAAAAATCACCATAATTGGGAATCATGGACTGTTTCCATGGGGGAAAAAACAAACAAACAAACCATGCCTTGTGCAGGTTTAACTTAAAACATAAAGTTATACATAAAGTGAAAACATAACTTGGCTTGTGACAAAACCCTGGCAGAGAAAAATGTCTGACCACAGAACACCAAATGATTATGCCACCTGAACTTCCCATCATGGGCTAGTTATTAACTGATGTACTGAAACAATATTGGGTGAACAGAGCAGCATTTCATCAAAAGACGAAAGTGAGTGGGTTTGAATGGGTCTAGGAGGAAGAATTAAACTGCATAAGGAGGTAGCTTAGAATCTTATGGTACTTGATTAACCATTCTTTCTCAGTCCATCCTTTTGGACTCTTGGGGAGCTTCCTATTAAAAATTTGAGAGGGAGGAATAAGAACCTAGTTTAAAAATTGATTGGCTTCAGATGCTATTATCAGCCAGAAAATGGATGATCCCAGAACTATAACCCTATTCAAAATTGTGCATTTGTCTATTTCATGCAGAAGGAACAATGGACATAGGTATGGATCTAGAATAGACTGACTTATGGGAAGTGACAAATGAGTTCACTAGATGATCATACATTGAAAAAGAAAATGGAAAATAATGACAAAGAGGTCTGGGGAAGGGTTATGTGAATGGACCTCTTGAGAAAGTAGAGAATGTAAAAATACTAATGTTCCTCTATAAAGACTCTCATTATACAAGTAGACAAGATGACCCTTCCTGTGAATGCCAACCAGCTTCTTTCCCTGGTTAATCTAGTACTTACTCAATAGATCTATGTAAAAAGTGGCTATGGCAACAAAGATGGAGGCTATATATGAGCCCAACAACATAGCCTTTCACTCACAGTGACACTCACAAACTGTCACTGCCATCTGCCACTGCCACTGAGTACCCAGCTTCCCCAAAGCATAAGACAATGCTGAGCCTTCAATATGGCACCATTCCCTAGAGAAACCAGCTGGCTATCAGATGGCATACTGATTAAATTGATCCCTATCACTATGGAGTAAACATGGAGTAAACACTGTTTTGTCCTCAAGAGGATAGATCTATGTTCCAATTCAGATTTTCTTTCTTTGCCTCATGTTCTGCAGCACCACCATTAGATTTATGGAATACCTTCTCCATCACAACAATGCCTCCAAACAGTTTATGACAAGAGAAGTGTGGCAATGGCAACATGCTCATGGATTTCACTGATCTATGTATTCCATCATTCAGAAGCAGTTGGCTTGATGAGTGTGAAATAACCTGCTAAAGTTTCAGTTATGACACCTGTTTGAAAATATTGTGAAGATCAGGTATCGTCCTACAGGATGCACTATTTATGTTAAACCAGCAGCCAATATATGATACAGTCTCCCCTGACAGATTGCTAAGTCTGGCAATCAAAAAGTATACTTACTACTCACTTACTAACTCACTTGAAATATCTTTACCTCCAATCAGTAAAACCTTAACTTTGTCATTTTTAAGGTCCTAGTGCTCAAGAAGGCATGTTTCTACCAGCAATCTTGACTTTGGTAACTGATGACATGGAAGCTAAGACTATGTTTTGGCCATATAGGGACTTTTCATGCAGCTGAATGAACAGGTACATAAAGGACAACTGTACTGACCAGATTGATTGGTTCTGATGACAAGGGTAAATGGAGGTTCCTGCTACAGAACAGAGGCAATACTGCACAAAGGGTAGCACTATATTTAGAACCCAGGAATTCCAGTGGGGCATTTTTAAGCACTCTATTTCCAATAGTACTAGTCAATGGAAAACTATACCAATCCCCAAAATGCAAGAACAGCAAAGACTCAGATTCCCCAGAATTGAAATTTGAAGTCCACTAACCAGGTAAAGAATTCCATCCAGCCAAAGTAATGGCAGAAGGTAAAGGAGAATATGCAAAGAATACTGGAAGAAGGAAGCTATGATTACCAACTCTCATGACTAGCTATTGAGCAGGGACTAGTGTATTTATTCTACCTGTATTTCTTTCTTCTTGTCCCATACTATGGGAAATGGGACTTCACATAATCTCACTTTCTTTATGTGAAAAATACTGGTGGTGCTTAACATTTTAAGTTTCAGGAAAAGTATTTCTGAATTGATACAACTTCACAATGATGCCAAACTTGGAGAACTTCATTTGTCTCCTCTGCTAGGGCCACTTTCCTCCCAAATGAAGGAAGAGCATACATGTTGAAGAATAAAGGGACAAAGTGTGCCAGATATCTTCTATTTTCTCCTTGATGACTCTACACCTTTCCCCATCCTGCTAAGCAGACTTGTGAGGATTATCTTAATGTGTTTTCCTTGCTTTCTGGTTTCTGGTTGAGTTTGGCCAAAGAGGATCCATGGTAAGAGTTGGATGAAAGATCACCTCAGGATGGCTGCATCACTTGACGAAAGGTATATTCCTCTCAAAGTGCTCCTTTTTTCCTGACCTTGTCCTTAAGTTTCCAGTAATCTACTCACTCCTCCTCCCTTCAGGCCTAAGCCTGGCAGAAGTCTCCCTATATGAGGACAGAAACCAATGTAGGCAGGTCTTGCATGTTATATTCCTCAAGAGAAAGAATGTGTACAAGGGACATTCTGGATTTTCTCTGAGGGTATGTTCCAAGTTATGGCACAGAGAAATGGAACCCAAGTGGGAGTCCCACAAGGAAATCAAAGTAGGAGTTCAGAGTTTCAAAACATATGGTATTTGAGAAGCAAAACAAAGGGAACTGTGGAGGAGGAGCCCATACATCCACATACAAATTTTCTTCCATGGCTGATCCATCAGCCGCACATGTACCTCTCAACCACACACACACACACACATACACACAGGGCAGAAAACAGTAACTAGGAAGCAAATGAGCTATGTAGAGAGCTGTGTGGTGCTGAGGAGACACAGGCTGGAGTTTAAGTTCTGCCATGGGTAGGATCTAGTAAACATGTCAAGATTTCAGATGAGAAAAAGAAGGGCTAAGATTCTCGGTAAACAAACCTTGAAATAAGGGCATTTGTGAAATTTAACAGCTCTAACAAAGCCTAAAACCACACCTCAAAAGGATTAAAGGTATCTCCATGATTCTACTAGCCTCCTGAAGAAAATTTAACTTAAAGATACTATCATCCAGAGCCTCTGTAATATTTCATCCACATATGGCATTAGTTAAAAAATTATGAGGTATGCTAACACATGCAAACACACCCAAAATTAAGAGGCAAACCAGTAAAAAAAGAAAATCTCCAACACAAAATTCAGATATATAGTTATAACACAAAGACTTTAAAATAACTGATTAATATGTTCAAGGAAACAGCATGACACCTAAAATATACATGGAAATTTAGATTTCTGCAGAAAATTGAAATCTATTTGAAAAAAATCAAGTGTAACATTCTAAAACTGAGAAATACAGTATCTAAAATTAAGAAATCACCAGATGTATTCATCAGTATACTGGACATAATCAGAAGACTGGATTAGTGATCTAAAGACAGTCCAATAAAAGAATATCCAGAGTGAATACCAAAGGGAAAAAGAAGGTACTAACAAGAAAAACACAAGAAACAAGTAAGAAAAAGCAAGCAGGATAAATACAAAACAAAATCCCCACAAAAAAATCCTTAAATCCACATCTAGGGAAATCACAGAACTGTTGAGAAGCAAAGACAAAAAGCATCCAGTGGGAATAAAGGCATTGCCTTAATAGAACAATATTAAAATTGCTGGCTAATATTTCAACAACCTCTATGGAAGTTGGAAAAACAAAGGAATGACATATAGGTGATAAGATAAAACACATGATAATCTAGAATTCTGTACCCAAAATTTCTTAGAAATTTAGGTGAAACATATATTACAGACAAAATTCTGAGAAAACTAGTTAAAAGCAGACCTGAACTATAAGAAATACTAAAGGAAAAATTTTCTTCTGAAGGGAAAATTCCCACATGTAAGCACAGACCTGGAAAAAAAAAATTAAGAAGGCAATATATCTTGTGCATTTTAACATACACATAAGTAACATATCTGAAAACAAAAAAACTAAGAGCAAAAGATGATAAATAAAAATTTATGTAAAAATAAAATATTGCAGGATCCTTGCATTATTTGGGAAGTGCTAAAGGAATGTATTTTAGGTAGACTGCAGTTAAGTGTTAAAATAAAACAAAGGAGACCTATGTGGGAAACTTCCTGAGCAGACACCACCAGTTTAATTATATAAACCAAAGCTTAATTTAGATTATTTTTTGCAAGACTAACTTGACCTGGGTCATTCCTGCCTTAACCTCTGGAAATAATAAGTAAAACTTGAACTGTTTCCCAGGTTGATATGCGATAACCACTGAACAATTCCCTACAATTTAAGAATACTCTAACACAACCTAGTCACCACTCTCCCACTGTATAAGCCTACTCATAACAATATACCCACACAAGCCTCATTCTGTGTTTTGGGTTTGAGTGCTTCCAGTTTGCTGACTGTCTTTCCAATGTGTGCAAAATGTACTTATAATTACTTTGGTGATTTACTGGTTTTATTTCTGTTATTTCTGAACTTTTGACATAAGTCAAGTTTGCATATTATAATATAGGTAACCTCTAAAAGAATAGTAGAACTAAAAAGTAATAAGGCAGGAAATATAATATTAGAAATATCCAACCTAGAAAAATTAAGAAATGAGGAACGAAGGGAGGCTAAAGGAAGAAAGAATGAATGAACCAGAAAAGAGCTAAAAGGAAGAGTTAAAACAAGGCCATCAATCTCATTAAGTAAAAATGAATTGAAATATCCAATAAAATTTTACAGTTTTTAAAAAATATGCTTTAAATATACAAGGAAAGGTTAAAAGAATGAAAAAGGATATAATGCAAACACTAGCCAAAACCAAAACATCCCCCAAAACAGAAATAGCTGTACTAATTTTAAAAATGGGACCTTACCACAGTTTGGCAATTGTGGCTATTGTTGCTATGAAAATTGGGGTACATATGGCCCTTCTTTTCACTTCATCTGTATCTTTGGGGTAAATACCCAGTAGTGCAATTGCAGGGTTATAGGGTAGCTCTATTTTTAATTTTTTAAGGAATCTCCACACTGTTTTCCAAAGTAACTTGCATTCCCACTGATGATGTAAGAGGATTCCCCTTTCTCTACATCCTCTCCAACACTTGTTTCTTGTCCTGATAATTTTGGCCATTCTAACTGGTGTAAGGTGGTATCTCAATGAGGTTTTGATTTGAATTTCCTTGATGGCTAATGATGATGAACATTTTTTCATGTGTCTGTTAACTATTTGTGTATCTTCTTTGGAGAAGTGTCTGTTCATGTCTTCTGCCCGTTTTTGATGTGATTATCTGCTTTTTGGGTGTTGAGTTTGAGGATTTCTTTCCTTCAACAGACAAAGAGTTAAAGAAGATATGGCCCATATATACAATGGAATATTATGCCTCCATCAGAAAGGATGACTACCCAACTTTGTATCAACATGGATGGGACCAGAAGAGATTATGCTAAGTGAAATAAGTCAAGCAGAGAAAGTCAATTATCATATGGTCACTTACTTGTGGAGCATAAGAAATCACATGGAGGACATTAGGAGAAGGAAAGGAAAATTGAACTGGGGTAAATCAGATAGGGAGATGAAGCATGAGAGACTATGGACTCTGAGAAAAGAACTAAGGGTTTTGGAAGAGAGCGGGTGAGAGGATGGTAAGTCTGGTGGTGGGTATCAAAGAGGGCACATATTGCACGGAGAACTGGGTGTGGTGCATAAACAATGAATCTTGGAACACTAAAAAAAAAAAACACACAAAATTAAGATGTGAAAAAAAAAAGAAAGAAAAAATAAAGCTACATTTATGTATTTAAAAAGTGGGATCTTAAAGAAAAAGATATAGAGATATAAATAGAGATAATATAAATAGAGATAAATTTCATAATGACAGGACTTTACTCCATAAGAAGATATAACAACCAAATTTGATCCATTTAATAATTCCATAGCTTCAAAATGTATATAACAAGACATCTGCTTTCCAGCTTTGAGTAACTGGCACCAGACTAGTCTCTTATAACCATAAAAGTTGAGCAGTGAAGAACAGGCAGTATAGAAATAAGACACTTAAGAAAATGGACAAAAATAAGGTGAGTCCTAGGGCACAGCCACCTCACTGAGCTAAAGCAAGAGAGAGTTTCAATGTTACTGAAACAAGTGAAATTTGTGGTGCAGCATTGTGGAGAAAAGAGAGTGGTATAGTAAGGAGCTACAGAAATATGTATAAAAGATTCATTTTTTTCTTTTCTATATTTGGCTGAATACTAAGCTGTGGTTATTTAGAGGTGAGATTCCATGAGGCTAATCAAAGAACAACTAATAGAGAAGGCATGTATCCTTATAAATTGTGATCTAAACAACCACAAAAGTTTAAGATTAGAAGATGCTCCAATTCTTTTTTTTTTATATTCAGTTAGCCAACATATAGTACATCATTAATTTTTGATGTAGATGCTCAAATTCTAACAAGGCAGAGTAGAGAAACCTTACTGAACATCCTGGAAATTTGGTAGAAATCCTAAAAAGACCAGGACTTAGATTTTGGACCAATCTAGCCTTATTTTAAGGACCACTCTAGACATGCCCTAACAAAGCTGGAAAGCAAGTCTTGAAAGATTCAAGATAATCCACAAGTAAATTAATTCTACTCCAGAACAAAATTCAACATTGCCTAAAATAAGACAACAACATGGATGGAGCTAGAGTGTATCATGCTACGTGAAATAAGTCAGTCACAAAAAGACAAATACCATATGATTTTACTCATATATGGAATTTAAGAAACAAAACAGATGAACATAGGGCAGGGAAAAAAAGAAGGCAAACCATGAAATAGACTCTTAACTACAGAGACAAAAAACTGAGGGTTGCTAGAGGGAGGTTAGGGATGGGATATTAAGGAGGGAACTTGTTGTGATGAGCAATGAGTGTTACATGTAAGTGATGAATTATGAAATTTTACTCCTGAAACTAATATTACACTTTATGTTAACTAAAATTTAAATAAAAACTTGAAACAAAAATAAATAAAAATAACAAAAACCAATCCAGCATAAATAAAAAATGAATAGGCATGTGAAAAAACATGAAAATGTGACCTATGATGGGCAGAAAAAAAAAACTCAACAGAAGCAGAAAAGCAAATGACAGAGATGATGGAATTCACTATTATAAATAAGTCCAAGATTTAAAGGACAAGCTGAACACAATGAGGAAACAGAGAATCTGAGAGAAATGAAAACTGTAAAAATGAAACAATTTAAAAAGCAAAAAAATGAACCACAATGCTAGAACAGAAATTTTACAACTGAAAAATACATGAAATGAAAAATTTCTAGCTGGGCTTAAAAAGACACCGAAGAAAGAGATGCAATATGGGGAGTTAAGGGGGTAGGAGAAGAATAAATGTAACAAGATGGGATTGGGAGGGAGACAAACCATAAGTGACTCTTAATCTCACAAAACAAACTGAGGGTTGATGGGGGGAGGGGGGTTGGGAGAGGGGGAGTGGGGTTATGGATATTGGGGAGGGTATGTGCTATGGTGAGTGCTGTGAAGTGTGTAAACCTGGCGATTCCCAGACCTGTACCCCTGGGGATAAAAATATATGTTTATAAAAAATAAAATTAAAAAATTTAAAAAAAAAAGACACCGAAGATCAATGAACTTAAATATACTCTAAAGTAAATTCCAAAGAAACAATGACATTAAAACACAAAACAAAAAAAGGCTGAATAAAAAGTAAATGGGGGGGAGGTGCCTAGGTGGCTCAGACGGTTGAATATCTGTCTGCCTTTGGCTCAGCTCATGATCCCATGGTCATTGGGATCCCTGCTTAGTGGGGAGTGGAACCTGCCTCTCCCTCTCCTCCCTGCTCATGCTCTCTGTTGCTATCACTGCCTCTCTCTCTCAAATACATAAAATCTTAAAAAAAAAAAAAGTAAACAGAAACTCAATTACTCATTGAATATCAAATGATTTAATGTGTACATAATAGGAATACCAGAAGAGGAGGAAAGGGAGACAAGTTGAAAAATAGTAAAAAATAATGGAAAATGATTCTGCAGTTTAAAACTTTCCCATGAAGGAAACCTCAGGACTAAACAGCATTTCTTATTATTCCAAATATTAAAGGAATAAATACAAACAACCTGAAAGTAGAAAAAGAAAGGAGGGGCACCTGGGTGGCTCAGTGGGTTAAGCCTCTGCCTTAAATAAAATCGTAAAAAAAAAAAAAGAAAAAGAAAGGAGACTTCAAAAATCATTCTATAAAGCTAGCATAACCCTGCCACCAAACTAACATTACTAGAAAGATCAAGTATAGGCCAATATTTCGGATAAACACAGATTCAAAAAACTTTAATAAAATATTAATAAAATCAATGTTACATATATAAGGTAACATGTGACACCAAATTAGGAATATAAGACTGGCTTGATGTTAAAAAACAAAATGTAGGGGCGCCTGGGTGGCTCAGTGGGTTAAAGCCTCTGCCTTCAGCTCAGGTCATGATCCCAGGGTCCTGGGATAGAGCCCCGCATTGGGCTCTCTGCTCAGTGGGGAGCCTGCCTCCGCCTCTCTCTCTCTCTGCCTGCCTCTATGCCTACTTGTGATCTGTCAAATAAATAAATAAAATCTTAAAAAAAAATGTAACTCACTGCACACAAAAAAATTAAACTTATATAGACTACAAGTATCAATTCAATTATGTATAAATATCATTTAAGAGAACTGAAATAAAAACAGTGTCCAGAGAAGTAAGACTAGAAGAGAATTTCCTTCATCTGAGTATCTTTGTCACAACAACCACAGCTAGTATGTTAATGATAAAATATAGAATACTAAATTTGAGATTAAGTTTGAGACTAAGACAAGGATATATACTGCCATTTCTATTCAGTAGAGTAGTGGATGTTCTAACAAATTTAACAAGAAAGAAGTAAATTATTATAAAGAAATAAAATTCTAATTTTTCACAAATATGTGTATAAATAGAATATCCAAAAGAATCTACAACTATAAAATATTAGAATGGGTGAACATAGTAAGGTAACTAGTAATAAGATTAATATAAAAAATTAAATTGTATTTTATATGCCATCCTCAGACAGATAAGGAAAATTTAACAACAATACCATTTGTAATAGCACAAAAATATTAAAAAATTAGGAACAGATGTGCTGAAATATATATATCTCCTCAAAAACATTACTAAAAGAAAGTAAGACCTAATAAAGCATATACTACATTCATGAATTATAAAACATAGTATTCAATTTATCTATAGCGTTAATACAATCCCATTCAAACTTTCAAATTTTAAATGTGTGTATGTGGTAAAAGCCAACATAAAATCAAGAAAGTGAGACTTAATATTTATATGGAAATACAAGGAATTTAAAATAGCCAAGGCAAATATACATTCTTGTCAAGTGCACATGGAATATTCTCCAGAACAGATCACTTATTAGGCCACAGAACAGAGGTCTCAACAAATTTAAAAAGATCAAAGTCATACCATGAATCTTTTCGGACCACAATATTGTGAAATTAGAAATCAACCACAAAAAAAAAAAATCTGAAAACAGCACAAATACATAGAGGTTAAATAACATGCTACTAAACAGTGAATGGGTTAACCAAACAAACAAAAAAATCAAATAAGAAATTTAAAAAATACATGTAGACAAATGAAAATGAAAACACAATGGTTCAAAACCTTTGGGATGCAGCAAAAGAGGTTCTAAGAGGGAAGTTTAGAGTAATGCAGGCCTACCTAAGGAAGAAAAATCTCAAACAACTTAACTCCACACATAAAGGAGCAAGAAAAGAAGGAACAAACAAAACTCAAAATCAGAAGGGAGCAAGCAATAAAAATTAGAGCAGAAATAAATGAAATAGAAACTAAAAATACACCAGAACAGATCCATGAAAACAGGAGCTGGTTCTTTGAAAAGATAACAAAATTGATAAACCTTTAACCAGACTCATCAAGAACAAAAAGACAGGACTCAAACAAAATCAGATATGAAAGTGAAGAAGTAAGGATCAACACTACAGAAATGCAAAGGACTAAGATAATATTATGAAAAACTATATGCCAACATATTGGGACAATGGAGAAGAAATGGATAAATTCCTAGAAACATATAATCTCCCAAAACTGAAACAGGAAGAAACAGAAGATTTTATCAGACCAATTACCAGCAAGGAAACTGAATCAGTAATTTAAAAACTTCCAACAAACAAAAGTCCAGGACCAGATGGTTTCACAGGCAAATTCTACCAAACATTTAAAGGAGAGTTAATACTTATTCTTAAACTATTCCAAAACATGGAAGAGAAAGCTTTCAAATTCATTGAGGCCAGCATTACCCTGATAACAAAACTAGATAAAGACACGGTGAAAAAAGAGAACTATAGGCCAATATCTCGGATGAACATAGATGCAAAAATTCTCAACAAAGTTTTAGCAAACTGAATCCAACAATACATTAAAAATAAAATCTTTCACCACAATCAAGTGGGATTTATTCTTATGATGCAAGGGGTGATTCAATATTTACAAATCAATCAACATAATACATATCAATAAATGAATAAAAAATAATCATTTCAATAGATGCAGATAAAGCATTTGACAAAGAACAACATCCATTCATGATAAAAACCCTCAATAACCGTAGGTTTGGAGGGAACATGCTTCAACATAATAAAGACCATCATACTCAATGGTGACAAGCTAATAGTTTAGCCCCTAAGGTCAGGAATAAGACAAGGATGTCCATTCCCACTACTTTAATTCAACACAGTACTGGAAGTCCTAGCCACAGCAATCAGATAAGAAAAAGAATTAACAGGCATTCAAATTGGTAAGAAAGAAGTAAAACTTCCACTATTTGCAGATGACATGATACTATATATAAAAGACCCCAGAGACTGCTTGAGATTCTTTCCCCCTTTCTTCTCCCATCCCCTCTGCTCCTCCCCTAACTTTCTCACTCTAAAAATAAATAAAAATCTTTAAAAAAATGTGAAAAAATTCAGAAAAGTCACAAGACACAAAATCAATATACAGAAATGCATTGCATTTATATACACTAATAATGAAGTAGCAGAAAGAGGAATTAAGAAAACTATCCCATTTACATTCACACCAAAAATATCCAACTGCCTAGGAATAAACTTAACCAAGGAAGTGAAAGACGTGTACTCTTGAAAATTATAAACCCTAATGAAAGAAACTAAAGATGACACAAACAAATGGAAAGATATTCCATGCTCGTGGGTTAGAAGGAAAAATATTAAATGTGTTACTACTCAAAGCAGTCTACAGATTTAATGCAATCCCTATCAAAATAGCAACAACATTTTTCATAGAATGAGAACAATTATTGTAAAATTAGTATGGAACCTTAAAAGACCATGAAGGACCAAAGCAATTGGGGCACCTGGTTGGCTCAGGTCATGATCCCAGGGTCCTGGGATCGAGCCCTGCATCAGGCTCTCTGCGCAGCGGGGAGCCTGCTTCCTCCTCTCTCTCTGCCTGCCTCTCTGCCTACTTATGATCTCTGTCAAATAAATAAATAAATAATCTTAAAAAAAAAAAAAAAAAAAGAACCAAAGCAATCTGAAAAAGAACAAAACTAGAGGTATCAAAATCCCAGGGGTGAAGATATACTAAAAATACGAAGCAATCAAAACAGTAGATACTGGCACAAAAATAGTGTGTCAGATCAATAGAATGGTTATATGCTCAATTAATAAACCATGATTATATGCTCAATTAATCCTCAACAAAGGAGGCAACAATATCGAATGGGAAAAAGACAGTATCTTCAGCAATTGGTATTGGGAAAACCGGACAACATGCAAAAGAATGAAACTACCACATTCTTATACTATACACAAAAATAAAACTCAAAATGGATTAAGGGCCTAAATGTGAGACATGAAACTACAACAGTCCTAGAAGAGAGCACCAGCAGTAATTTCTCTGGTCTTAGCCATAGCAATATTTTCTAGATAATTCTGAGACAATGGAGAGCAAAAATAAACAATTGGGACATCAAAATAAAAAGCTCTGCACAGCAAAGATGATAAAATTAAAAAAGACAACCTACTGAACAGGAGGAGATATTTTCAAATGACATATCCCATAAAGTATTAGTTTCCAAAATACAAAAAGAACTTCTACAATTCAACACTCAAAAAAGTAATAATACGTTTAAAAATGGACAGAAGACATGAACAGGTATTTGTCCAAAGACATACAGATGGTCAACAGACACATGAACAGATGCTCAACATCATTCATCATCAGGGAATTGCAAATCAAAACTGCAATGAGATATCACCTAACACCTGTCAGAATAACTAAAATCAAAACACAAGAAACAAGTGTTAGCAAGGATGTGAAGAAAAAGATGCATGGTCAGTGGGAATGAAAACCGGTGCAGCCACCATGGAAAACAGTATGGAGGTTCCCCCCAAAATTAAAAACAGAATTACCACATGATCCACTGATTCCACTACTGTGTATTCACCCAAAGAATACAAAAACACTAATTCAAAAGGATATATGCACCTCTATGTTTACTGTAGTATTATTCACAAAAGCCAAAGTATGGAAGCAGCCCAGTATCCAGAGATAGTTGAATGGATAAGGTAATGGTGTGTGTATGTATAGACACACACAGACATACACACACATTCACTAGAATATTATTCAGCCATAAAAAGGAATAAAATCTTGCCATTTCCAAAAATATGAAAGAATCTAGAGAGTAAAGTGCCAAGCTATGTCAAAGAGAAAAACCATATGATTTCACTCATATGTGACATTTAAGAAAGCAAATAAACAAAGAAAAAAAGAGACAAACTAAAAAACAGACCCTTAACTATAGAGAACAAACTGATGGTTCCCAAAAGGGAAGTGGGAAAGAGTCTGGGTGAAATAGATGAAGGGGATTAAGAGTACACTTACCTTGAACACTGAGAAATGTATAGAACTGCGGAATCACTATACCATACTCCCGAATCTAATGTAACATTGTATGTTAAGTATACTGGAATTAAAATTTTTAGGGGCACATGGGTGGCTCAGTGGGTTAAAGCCTCTGCTTTCGGCTTGGGTCATGGTCCTAGGGTCCTGGGATCAAGCCCCGCATCAGGCTCTCTGCTCAGCAAAGAGTCTGCTTCCCTCTCTGCCTGCCTCTCTGCCTACTTGTGATCTCTGTCTGTCAAATAAATAAAATCTTTAAAAAAATCTTTTTTTAAAAAAACTGAAGTTACCTAATTTTCTTTCTTACAATTACCCTGACTTTGTAGTTAAAATTTATAAAAATAAAATGTAAATATATAAATCAGTAAAATAAAATAGCTAAGATCTTCCTAAAGAAAAACAAAGTTGGAAGGTTCATATTGCAAAATATCAAGACATTAAAAAGCTACTCAGTAAATAAGAGTGTGGAACTTATTGACAGAGCAGTGGAGGAAAAAGGGACCAATGTATATAACGTTATACTAGATGTGCAACTATAATTCAGTGAGGAAAAAATAGTCTTTTCAGAAATACTGCCAGATCAATTGAATGTTTCTTTTTACATTACAATAGCCCAAAGATGGAAATAAGCTAAATGCCCATCATCAGATGGATAAACAAAAAATGCAGTATATCCACACAATGAAATACTATTCAGCCTTAAAAAGGAAGTTCTGATACATGTTATAGCATAAGCAAACCTTGAAAACATTATGCTAGGTGAAATAAGACAAAAACACAAAAGGACAAATATTGTATGATTCCACTTATATGAGGTACCTAGAATTGGCAAACTCAAGAGAGACAAAAAATAGACTACTGCTCACCTGAGGGTTAGGGGAAGGAAGGAATAGTAGTTATTGTTTAGTAAGTACAAAACTACTATTTGTGATGATGAGGATTTAAAAAGTTCCAGAAATGGGTAATGGTGATGGTTGCCCAACACTGTGAATGTACTTAGTACCACTAAATTGTACAGAACTAAATTGTACTGGCTAAAACAGTATATTTTCTTTTGTATATTTTTGTTAACAATAAAAAATGTGTGTATGTTCATTATAGCTTTATTTACAACAGGCAAAACTGGAAATAACCAAAATGTCCTGGAAAGGTAAAGGGATAAAAAAAATTGTGATAATATACTAAATGGAATACTATTCATCTATAAAAAAGAACAAACTGTTGATACACTCATGAACTTGGATTAATCTCAAGGTCATCATCATGAGTGAAAAAAGCCAATTTCCAAATAGTATATATATGATTCCATTTATACAACATTCTCAAAGTGAAAACATTATATATAGAGATTGCTAGAGGTTGGGGGAGAAGACTTGATGATAAAGCCTAAGGGAGTTCTTTGTAGTGATGGAACAAATTTCTTTTGTGGTGATAATTTTATCCATATATACATATGAAAATATTTCATATAACTATACACATGAAAAAGTATAAATGAAAACTGATGAAGTTCTGTGGTCTACTTAATAGTATTGTGCCTATGTCAATTTCCTGGTTTTGATAATTTTCTATAATTAACTAACTAAATGCACCATTAAGGGAAGGTGGGTAATGGGTACACATGATCTCTCTGTACTACTTATTCAACTAACTTATGAGCCTATAATTATTTCAAAATAAGAGTTTTTAAAATTCTGAAAGGAAAAATAATTCCTTTATTTAAAAAAGAACACATGAAACTGTGTGTCACATACTATAATAATTAAGAAAGTTCTTGGCTTCTAAAAATGCAAGTTATGTTTATAAGTACACAGTTCTATAGGAGGTGTGGTAATTAAAATTCTAGCAATAAATGATTAAACAAGATAATTGTTTATATAAAAGAACATATAGCTAAGGAAGCCAGAAATGCTCCAAATTTCTTTAGTAGTAAATTTTACTGTTTCTAGATATGAAGGCTAGCTGTATCTTTCATTTTTGGGAAAAAAATTTTTAAAAATTGATTGCAGTTTTCAAATAAATATTAACTAATTACTATAGGAAAGTCATTGTCCAAGAAGCAATAAGTAAAAAAAATGAATAAATTTACAATTTAATAATAAAAATGTAAAAATAAATTTAATAAGATAGGGCAGAATACATAGGAGTTCAGAGATAAGAAGGATATTTAAAACTGAAAGGTTCAGAAAAATTTCACGGAAAAGTTATATTTATATTTGTATAACTTTATAAGCTATAGCTAAAGTGGAAGAATTTTGATTAAAATGGACTGGAGAGTTTTCAGTTCAAGATGGAACATAGATCCTTAACTGACTTCTTCTTACAGGCACATTGAACCTACAGATTGTAGAATAATTTTCTCTGAAGAAAACCTGTCAGACCAGCTCCCTCACATTGGGCAAGTAGGAGGGAAACAATATCAAAGCAAGGTAGGGAAAAGCAGAGACACAATCTCACCATAAATCTCATCTCCAGCACAGTTACCCAGAATTAGGAGAGAATTCAAAATGTACACCTTCTCCCTGAGGAGAAAAGAGTCTGTGCCCCACATCAGGCACCCCAACTTTTAAAACTAGCATCTGAGGGACAAGCTCCCAAAACATCTGGCTTTGAATACCAACACGACTCTTGCCCAGGAGACCTGTGGAGGCAGTGGCCAACTGAAGAATAGTTTTCAAAAGGTTCATGCACAGACCCAGCTGCTCCAGGGCCAGCACAGAAGCAACCTTTCAAAAAGAAGACTCATTAATTTTAAAGCACCAGTCTGAGGGTCAGGGGCTTTCTGGAATACTCTGCAGGGACAGAGGCTAGCAGGTGCCATGTTCTTGCTCTCCACCTGCCTTGCTAAAGTCAGTGAGTATCATCTTTTTTTTCTTTCTTTTTTGCAGCAGGTGTGTCATCTTTAGCCTTTCTGCCTCACTCCAGCCAAAACATCTTTGTGTTCTCCCTCTGCCACACTCCAGAGTGGCAGTATCTCCTGGAATGGAGCTTCCACACATCTGGTATCCTCATTTTTACATCTAGTGACAGTCTTTGTGGTTGCCACCCCATGCTCATCTGGTGCTTGTGGCTGGTTGTGGGAGGCAGGGGGAGCTTGGGGAACTTGGGATCCTGGGTTCTCTGGGACTGTAACAGTCAAAGAAACAGAGAAACAGTTCTTCAGAAGTTACCACTCCAAGAGCACTGCACAGATAGCAGACTAAAATACAATAAAATACCCCCAGGCTTTCTGTGAAAGAGGCCTACTTACTAGTCCTAGAGTTTCAACCTTAGTAACAGGCTTCAGGTTTGGTATGTCTAGAGGCTACAGAGGTCATTTCAGGGAGCATAAATTGGAGAACACTGTCATTGTACTCTATCCCTACCTTGCTACAGCTCACCAGTATCTCCCAGAAAGGAGCTTATATGCTTATTTGGAGCCCCAATTTTTATGACTGCTGCCCAGAGGATACCCCCAGATTACCTGTCTCTGGGGCCAGCAGGACTTATGCTTGTTATCACACGTGACTATATATATTTATGCATACATTAGAAGCTATTGCCTGAGGGGCTAGCTTACAATGAGACCTGAGATCCTCCACTTTGAGACACTGAAAGGTTTTAGTACACCCTCAACTACTGGGAGCTATTAAAAATAAAATAGAATTTCAGTAATGTACTGAAATAAAGCATACTGTGTTCATATGTGTGTGTGTGTGTGTGTGTGTTTATGCGTAAATAGAAAATACTGAACGGTTTCCAGTAGTTGATGGTGTGCCACTAACTGGAATCTAAACAACTTAAAAACAAACTAAAAAAACAAGACAAACAACCCTTAAAGAAATAGACTGCTTGGACAATCACAAAAGCTAGACAATAAGAGCTAAGACAAGGTTGAACGATAAGTTTCATCCCTTACCCGAGGCCACTCCTACAATACTGTTTTATTTAATGCACAGAAACCAACCAGAGATTCAAGGAAAATGAAGAAACAAAGGAGTATATTTCAAGTAAAGAACAAAATGAAACCTCAAAAAGTCCTTAATGAAATGGAGATGTTATTTACCTGGTAAAGTACAAAACAATGTATATAAAAATGCTCACTGAGCTCAAGAATGAATAAACAAAGTAAAAGTTTTAACATAGAGACAGAAATATATAAGGCAGTACCAAAAAGAAGTCAGAGAACTAAAGACTACAATAAGTGAACTAAAAGTTACAATAGAGGGACTCAATAGCAGACTAGGTAAGACAGAAGAAACAATGGGTGAATCTAAACACAGGGCAGTAGAACTCACCCAATCAGAGCAGCAAAAAGAAAAAAGAATGAAACAAATTATGACAGTTTAAGACTTGTGGGACAATCTTAAGTGGGCCAATATTTGCATTGCAGAAGTTCCAGAAGGAGAAAGCAAGAGTAAGAAAAGTTATATGAAGAATAATGACTGTGAACTTCTCCAACCTGAAAAAAGAAACAGACATCCAGACCCAAAAAGTCCAAAGAGTTCCAGCTCAGGTGAACCAAGAGAGACCACACCAAGACACATTATAATTAAAATGTCAAAACTTCCAGTCCCATCCATATGAGATTATGCTGAGTGAAATAAGTCAAAAAAGAAAGTCAATTACCATATGGTTTCACTTACATGTGGAACATAAGGAATCACATGGAGGACATTAGGAGAAGGAAAGGAAAAGTGAAATGGGGGAAATCAGAGGAGGAGACAACATGAGAGGCTGTGGACTCAGAACGAACTGAGTGTTTTAGAGGGAAGGGAGGTGGGGGGATGGGTGAGCCTGGTGGTGGGAAGGAAGGCACATATTGCATGGAGCACTGGGTGTTATATGTAAACAATGAGTTTTGGACACTACATCAAAAATTATTGATGTATTGTATGGTGACTAACATAACACAATAAAAAAATGTCAAAACTTAAAGAGAGAAGAGACTCTTAAAAGTAGCAAGAGAAAAACAAATTGTTATGTACAAGGAAATCCTCAAAAGATTATCAGAAGATTTTTCAGTGGAAATTTTTGCAGGCTAGAAGAGAATGGCATGATATAGTAAAAGTGTTGAGAGAAAAAACACTTGCTAACCAAAAATACTCTTCAAATTGTTCCTCAGAATTGAAGGAGAGATAGTCTTCCAGATAAGCAAAAGCTAAAGGATAAGGAAGTTCATACCACCGAACATCCTACAAGAAAGTTTAAAGGGATTTGTTTAATGTATATTAAAGGTAGTATTTTAAGGATAAGATGAAGATTAAAAGACAAACGTGGGAAAAATAACTAACTACAATAATTAAAGAATAAACAAGATAAAAAGACGTAAGCTGTGACATCAAAACCATAAAATGTGTGTTGGTGGAGTAAAAATGTAGAGCTTCAGAATGCTTTCAACTTAGGTTGTTATCAATTTAAAATAGACTGCTATAAATATAAGTTGGCATATGTAAGATGGATTGGAGATACTGTTCTCACAGAGTTGAGGGAAGAGTATTAGATAATACAGCAGGAAAGACAGACTATATTTTTAAAAACCAGAATTATTCTAATTGGCTAAAAAACAGGGTATTATTAAAGAACTGGGAAGTAGTACATTAACTGAAGAATAATTGTGGTAGACTCAAAAAAAAAATCAAGGATTTCCACATGGTAAAGAACACTGAAGGCAATGCCACCATCATATTTTTCAATTATCAAATATAGTAAAGTTTGACAGTCTCAGAGCTATAACATTCAAAGTCTAATTTGCAAATGATATGACTGTACCTTTTAGGTATTTTTCAATTAATGGAATAATTTTAAAAAGTGGATAGAATAAAATTACTAAAATTTTGGAAAAGCATCCACAGATGTAGCTTAATTATATTAAGTCGTCTGTCCAAACAATTTACATATTAGAATGCTTCTTCTCTAACAGCGAATTTCCTCTATATTACAGTCAAAGTGCAAGGTAAAACTCTGACAAGCGTACTAATAGATGTAGAACAATTAAAACTATAACTCCCAGGAAATAATTCATTTTTAAGTTTTAAATGGTAATACCAACCTTCCAGGATCAGTATACCCTTTTCCTCCACTATTATGTAACAAATAAAAATTTTAGCTTATATGAAAACAGAAAACAATCAAGACTTCAAATACTTATAAAGAAAGACAATTCGGGCTCAGCAGAATTTTTAACAGAAAGGTGTATGTTATTTCCAAACACAAATGTTGTTTTGGTCATCAGGATGATCCTTCGGTACTACTAAGACAAACAAAATCAGTTATTTTTGACATCTATTATGGCATAAGAAGTGACAGCTTAAACTGCATTTTAAATCAACTTAATTTATAGGATGGTAACAGGATCAAAAATTTTCTAAAGAGGAAATTCTCATGTTTCCCATTTACCTAACAATATTCTTTTTCCTTTCTCACATCAATGAATGATTTTCTTTATCTAGGACCATCAATTTCAGCTCATTCTAAAGAAAATAAACTTGCATTTGCAAGTAATAGTGATTTTTAATTAACTGTCATTATAAAGCTTGACAACATTCATATCTAATCCCCATCAACATTTTCAAAGTATTTGTACATATTTAATACATATATTTTACTCAAATTATTTTTCATAAGGTTCATCTAAGGCTTCCTTAAAGTAATGTTCAGTCGTGTCACTTAACCTTATGTCCAAAATGAAACAGAATTATCTAAAAGTACCACCCAAGAGCTTCCTTTTTTTTTTCTTAAAGGGTTTGTTTGTTTACCTGACAGAAAGAGAACACAAGTAGGCAGAGTGGTAGGCTGAGGAAGAGGGAGAAGCAGAATCCCCATTGAGCAGAGAGCCCAATGTGGGGCTCCATTCCAGGACCCTGGGATAATGACCTGAACCAAAGGCACACACTTAACTGACAAAGCCACCCAGGTACCACCCCCCCCACACCAAGAAATTGTTTCAATTGTTTCTAACACAGATGTTAAACATTTGTTAAACAAATGTCTGTTCTATTCCCCATAGGTAGTGCCTTTTTTTTTTTTTAAGATTTTATTTATTTATTTATTTATTTGAAAGAGAAAAGAAAGCACAAGCAGGTGGAGCAGCAGGCAGAGGGAGAGAAAGAGAAACAGGCTCCCCTCTGACCAGAGAGCCTGACGTGAGTCTCAATCCCAGGACCCCGAGATAATGACCTGAGTAGAAGGCAGATGCTTAACCTACTGAGCCACCCAGGTGTTCCAGAGAGCCTTAAGACATGATCAACACCACATTTTTTATTAATAAGTTTAGGAAGCTGTGATCATCAGGACAATATGGTACAGGCACAAAAACAGACACAGAGATCAATGGAACAAAATAACCCAGAAATAGACCCTCAACTCTATGGTCAACTAATCTTTGACAAAGCAGGAAAAAATATCCAAAGGGAAGAAAAGACAATTTCTTCAACAAATGGCTTTGGGAAAACTGAATAGAAACATGCAGAAGAATGAAACTAGACCACTTTCTTAAAACCATACACAAAATATATTCAAAATGGATGAAAGCCCTAAATGTGGGACAGGAATCCATCAAAATCCTATAGGAGAACACAGTCCGCAACCTCTTTGACCTCAGCCTCAGCAACTTTCTACTGACAGTCTCAACAGGCGAGGGAAACTAAAGTAAAAATGAACTATTGGGATTTCATCGAGTTAAAAAGCTTCTGCACAGCAAAGGAAACAATCAACAAAACTAAAAGGCAACCTATGGAATGGGAGAAGATATTTTCAAATGACATATCAAATCAAGGGCTAGTATCCAAAATCTAAAGGGAACTCACCAAATTCAATACCCCAAAACCAAAAAAATCCAGTCAAGAAATGGGAAAAAGACATTAACAGACATTTCTCCAAAGAAGACATACAAATGGCTAACAGACACATGAAAAAATGCTCAAGACCACTCATCATCAGGGAACCTGAAATCAAAACCACAAAGAGATACCACCTCGCACTGGTCAGAATGGCTAAAATGTAAAACTCAGAAAGCAATGGATGTTGGTGAGGATACAGAGAAAGGGGAACCCTCTTGCACTGTTGGTGGAAATGCAAACTGGTGCAGTCACTGTGGAAAACAGTATGGAGATTGCTCAAAAAATTAAAAAATAGAGCTACCCTATGACCCAGCATTGCACTACCTCATATTTACCCAAAGGATAAAAAATAAGTGATTAGAAAAGACACATGCACCAATTTTATAGCAGCAATTTCCAAAATATTGAAAAAGCTGAGATATCCATCAAGGGATGAATTGGTAAAGAAGTGGTGTGTATATATATAGATATACAGGTATGGGAATACTACTTAGCTATCAAAAAGAATGAAATCATGCCATTTGCAACAACAAGGATGGAATTAGAGTATATTATGCTAAGCAAAATAAGTCAGAGAAAGACAAATACCACATGATTTCATACATATGTGGGATTTAAGAAACAGAACTAATGAACAAACGGTAAGGTAAGGAAAAATAAAGTAAGATAGAAACAGAGAGGGAGGCAAACCATAAGAGACTCTTAACTATAGAGAATAAACTGAGGGTTGCTGGAGGGGAGGTGAATGGGGAGATGGGGTAACTGAGTGTTGAGCATTAAGGAGGACACTTAAATAATGAGCACTGGGTGTTACATGCAACCAATGAATCACTAAATTTTACCCTTGAAACTAATAATACAGTGTATGTTAACTAAATCAAAATTTTTAAAAAATCTTAAAAATTTAGAATGCTGTCTTCTAAATTTTTCATACCACGGCACAGACAAGAAAATGGCATTACTGAACATAGGGGCAACAAACAGGCTGCCTAAGGCCAGGGTTGACTGTCCAGAGCTCTAGCTATCCCTAGCACTAAAAGATCCCTCACAGAGTGAATGAACACTAAATCTCAATTCATAAGCCATTTTTTATGCCTAGATTTCAACTAATAACTGGGTTATATTGAAGGTGAAACCTGACAAAATACAGGCCAGAATGTTAAATACCTACAAGTTTGAACTTTGAAAATACCCTGAATACAATCTCCTGTTCTCTTATATTCGCATTCTCAGTGAAACTGCTTTACTTCCAGTTAATTCTATGTACTCATAGTTTATTCCCCCCATTTTGGCTTGAGCCATTTCAATAATACATTCATATCACTCAAAATTCTCTAAGCAGAGTTGATCTGATTGCAACCAGGCCAATTATCTGAACTGACATCCACTATTCTCCCCCAAAAGTCATCAATATCACATTAGATGGCTCTACTGTAAATTCATGCACATTGATGAACTCTCCATCTTACAGCAAAAAGATCCAAAAAACCCAAACTCAGCCATATTAGTCTCACCACCACACTGCAAGAAAGAATTGAATTCAATCACTGACTCCAAATCATCTCTCATTTATTCCTTAATTGTGGCCAATCTTTCTGCCACCACCAAACTTTTATTACTGTGCAGGGTGGTGTTTTTCAGTGTGGTCAATGTACTACCCACATCAAATTATCTGCAGTAACTTGTTAAAATGTAGATTTGGGGGCTTTTCCAAGATCTGCTCATCACCCTGGAGTGATGCCTCTTCTGAGCAATTAGCTTGGGAAACTGCTATTTTAGCCATTTGTGACAACTGTGGTTGCCAGTTCCAGTGATATTTTTGTAGTTCTCATTCTCCTTGACCCATAGAGCACCTGAGAATGCCTACCCTATTCTTTGAAATTTCTCTTTCTGCCAACCTCACTCTTCACCCATCTGTTGCTTCCTCTTATTTTTCCAAATGCAAAATATAAGACTTTCTTGGGGATCTAGCCCTAATATTTTTTTCATGCTCAAGAAAAAGCAAAAATCTTTTCTCCCAATTTGAGAACTGCCTCTTTGCAAGTGATTCCTAATTTTTTATCCTTACTCTAAAATTTTCTCAAAGGTCTCTATACCTCTATTTCCAATTGCTGAGTATCTCCGCTTGAGATACAAAATGATATTAGGTTCCAACTGACACAAGAGAACAATATGAATATGAATTGTAATGAGTGAAACACAAATATGTTTAAATTCATAATGATACTGAAAAAATTCTCACTGTGAACTTTAAAAAATGATAGGGAACCAACTATTTCAAAAACATAAAGACAGAGAGCCAATCTAGCCTTTATGTGCTAACTACACCTCAGGTCATCAAATCATCTATAAGCAAACATTTCTTTTAACAGAAGCATTCCATCCAATGAGAGAACTTATCAGCTGCAATCTCCAGTGAAATAATGGAACTGGGCAATGATCAACGACTGCTAATATTACAAAAAGAGAAAACCCGCACATTGTGTCTTGTGATGAATGTATACAATACTACCCATATTTTTGCAAAAAAAAAATTGAACCTCTATTTGAAAGCATCTAGATTTAACTACTTATTTTTGGAAATACAGATCACAGAGAAACACAGTAAATGACATCATGGAAATGTAAGCAGCAAAAATGAGATCATGTTAAGACTCTACTTAGAACGTAGTTTGTTTTCCAGGAACTAATTAAAAGAAAAGAAGTGAGAAGAAATCTGTAGATTAACAGACATTTAACATACAAATTCCATCCAACATATGGATATTGGTTTTCATCTTGATTCCAACAATCTATACAACCCTTAAGAGATATTGGGAGAATTATTATTAACTTTTAAGGTGTGCTAACTGGATTGTGGCTATAAAGGTGTGTATGTGGGTATTAAAGAGTTCTCATGTCTCACAGATGTGTATCAAAGCATTTTCAGATGAGAGAGAAACCAAGAAACAGACTCAACTATAGAGAACAAACTGATGGTTACTAGAGGGAAGTGGGTGGGGTAATGGGTGAAATAGGAGAGGGGGATTAAGGAGTGCACTTGTGATGAGCACCAAGTGACACACAAAAGTATTAAATCACTATATTGTACACCTGAAACTAACATTACACTGTATGTTAACTGGAATTTAAATAAAAACTTAAAAAATAAAACTAAAAAAAAATAACTTGTCTGGCATTTTTTTCTAACATAATCCAACATATACAAAATAAGACTGCTATGTTTTAATAATTACTGAAGCTGGGTGATGGGTACATAGGGATTCTTCTACTATTCTATTTTTGTATGTTTGGAAATTTCCAGAATAAGTAAACAAAAAAAATGTTGTGGAATCGTGCCTTAATGTATGTCACTTTCCTACATAATATCCTTCACGGTTTCCCATCTGACTACCCAAATGAGAACATCTACTAGACTCAACCCTCAACTTTCCCATCCAGTGTTCTATACTCTAGCCTCAAACACTGTGACACTTCCCATCTAATCTTTGGATTATTATTTCCAACTGTTATATATCCTCTCTCCCATTTCAACTTTCTCAATTTTTATCTATCCTTTAATGTTTATCTCAGATAACAGAACCTGAGAGCTAAAAGAGGACTTAAATTTAGATGTAACTAGTTTAGTGGCTTTTAAACAATTTTAAAAGTTAAAGTTTAGAAGCCTGAATTTAGAAGTTTGCTTTTCTTCAAGCAAAGATCTTATATGACCATAATACATAAAAGAGGCAATAAGCATTGCTGATTTTCATGTAAGGCAGTCGAGAGTCCTTTCTATCAAGCTTATATCTCTGAACAAAGAATGCCAACAACTAGTATCAATTTGTCTTGCAAAGATATTTTTAGAATAGGCAAAACAAAACAAAAAAAACTACACAGACTTTATTAGAGATTATAAAGACTCAAGAGGAATAAAGTCTGAGACCAATAATGCTTAAGTCATCTGCGAATGAAACTAAGGAATAGGTTTAAGAGGCTGAAGTATGGAACAAACTCACAATTTCACTGACGATACATTAGCCTAACTCAAGTATAACCAAACTTTGTCTTTTGATCTAATCACTGTATAAACAAATATAAATGTAAAGCTAAATAATATTTTGTTGATGATCAGAAATCCCTACTTATCTAAATTATAAATACTAAATCACATTTAGATGGATCTTACACAACACTTGAAAATGGTCAATCTTATTTAAAGCATTTACGATGACTTTTAATCAGAATAACTAATTTATGAAATTATTCTCTAACGTGTTAACATTTTTCTGCATATATGTGCAGTTTGCATTCATAAACTTCTTGGACATGAGAAATGGTGTTCTAGTTGCTGTTTTTCACTATCACACAAGCATGGTGATTGGCAATTATTAGGCACTCATATGTTCATTGAATTAATCAACACATGAGCAAAAATTATTATTTGTATTCCTGGATTCTAATTCTTAATTTAAAAAGAAACAACCTGAGTGAGATACCCAGAAACAATGTTGAATATATTTGCTAAACAGCTTAAAAGCAAAAACTTAAAAGAAATTTTCTTTTAAACTATAAAAAGGGCTTTATAATGCCTGTAAAAACAAATGCAAAAGAGCTGCATAATGACTCAGGTAATAATTTTTCAAAAAAAAAAACAGAAAAAACTCAATATTTTAATATAAATTATTATTTTCAGCAATCTCTGGAAACTGCTGTTGCAAGACTGGTTTTGAAAGCTGAAAACCACCAAAAATTTTAAAATATATTTACTAGTCAAAGACACCAAAAAACAAAAGATTTTTAATATGACAATGTATTGCCTAAATCACATACTAAATTGCTCTATACAGGGAGATTTCACAATCCAGGAGCCATAGCCATGCTGCTGCAAGTACGATTTCAGCAAAGTTTTAGCTTCTTGATAGGATCCAGACATACTCTATAGAAAGAAAAAAAATTGAATTATAGAATATAGGCAGAATTTGGCTTATGAAAAGTTAAGTAACCCTAATCTTGCTTCTTAAGTTTGACATTTTAAAAATTAAAATATTTTTGAATTCCTATTTTTCTCATTGTTTTTGAAACTAAACATTTTCCTTTCCAACACTCCTTAAAGACAACTTTTTGAACATTTTTTATTAAAATAATCACACTTATCACAGAAAACTTGAAAAGTAGAGAAAATATAAAGAAGAAAATAAAATCTGTGTGTAAGGCACAAATAATAATCACCATCATTTTGGTTCTTTTCATTTTCTATAAATCAACGTATAGATGAACTTTAAAAAAAAAGCTTTACTGAAGTATAATTACATGCCATAAATGCACTCACAAGTATACAGTTTGATGATTTCTAGTAAACTTATAAAGGTATGCAACCATCCCACAGTCAAGTTGTAAAACAATTCTATCACCTGCAAAAAAGTTCCACTGTGCCCATCTGCAGTCCAATCTGTATTCCCAGATCCAGCCAGCCATGAATTTATCTGTCTTTAGAGTTTTCCTTTTTCTAGAGATTTGATAAAAACTGATGGAACACAAACTCTTTTGTGTCAGGCTTCTTTTGATTAGCATAATGCTTTCAGATTCATTCATATTGTTTCATGTATTTGTAGTTGGATCTATTTCATTGCCGATTAGTACTCCATCATATGGATTTATCATATTGCTTATAGATTCACCAACTGATGGACAACTGAATGTTTCCAGTTCTGCACTATTATGAATAATGCTGCTGTAAACATTTATGTACAAGTCCTCTGTGGATATAAGTTTCTGTTCCTCCTAGACAGACACCAGTGAAAATGCTGGATCACATGGTAACTATACGATTATCTTTGCAAGACAGCCAAATTATTTTCCAAGGAGACCATACTATTTTACATTTTCATTGGCAGTGCAAGAGTTCTCCAGTTTCTCTGCAACAATACCTAGTATATAGTGTTTTGGAGTTTAGTGGATGTATAGTATGGTCAACACCTACTGACCAATGAGGATGAGCATCTTTTATATGTGTATTAGCCATTTGTATATATTCTTTGCTACTTTTAAAAACTGGGTTGTTTGCCCTCTCAATATTGATTTTTAAGAGTTCATTATGTATTATTATAGATACAAGATCTTTATCAAATGTATGATTAGCCCATTTTTTCCTCCAGTCTATGGCTTGCATTTTCATTAATGATGACTTTTGAAAAGCAAGTTTTACATTCTGGAGTCCAAATGATCAATTTTTTCTTTTATAGATTGTGCTTTTGATATCACATCTAAGAAACTGTTTCCTAACCTAAGAATACAAATATTTTGATATTTTTTTTGGAAGTTTTAAGTTTTAGCTCTCTCAGAAATATGATCTATTTTTATTTTTTTGTATGACTCATAGAGTTTAAGTTAATTTTTTTTTTGGTCCACAAATATCCAACAGTTCCAGCACCATTTATTAAAAATAAAAAGACTATTCTTTCTCCCATTAAGTTACCTTGGCACCTTTATATAAAATTAATTGACCATAAGTGTGTGGATTTATTTCTACCTCTTATTCTGTTCCATTGATCTATATGTCTATCATTACGTCAATACATTGTCTTGACTACTGTGGCTTTATGATGAATTTTGAAACTAGGTAGGGTAAATCTGCTTTTAAAAAATTGATTTGGGGGGTGCCTGGGTGGCTCAGTCATTAAGCGTTTGCCTTCAACTCAGGTCATGATCCCAGGTCCTGGCATCGAGCCCCACATCAGGTTCCCTGCTCAGTGGGAAACCTGCTTCTTCCTCTCCCACTCCCCCTGCTTGTGTTCCCCCTCTCGCTGGGTCTCTCGCTGTCAAATAAATAAATAAAATCTTAAAAATGTTTTGGTTCTTCTATGTCCTTTAAATTTACATTTCAATTTTGATCAGAACAGCTCATCAATTCCTACACAAAAGCTTGCTGGGATTCTAATAAGAGTTTGCCTTGAATCCATAGATTAGTTTGGCAAGAAGTGACATCCTAAAATGTTTTATTTCCAACCCATTACATGGTACATTTCTCCATTTATTTAGGTCTTCAATTATTCTCAGCAACTTTCATCATTTTCAGTGTATAGATCTTATACTTAGTGAAAATCACCTCTAAGCATTTTTTATGCTATTCTGGAGAAAACAGTTTTCCCAATTAAAAAAAAAAAAAAAGAAGTGTTCATTCCTAGTATCTTATATATACACAATTTGTTTTTCTATATTGTCCTTATAATGTGTACTAAACTCACATATGATATAGTTGTTTTTAATAGATTCGATGGGATATTTTGCATACAAGATTACATTATTTAGAAATAAAATGAGTTTTTCTGTTTCTTTCCAGTCTCAATGCCTTTTCTTTTTCTTAACTTGCTAAACTTGCTAGGACATACAGAGTATTGTTGAATAGAATTGAGATGAGAACAGACATTCTTGTTTTCTTCCCTAATCTTGTGGGGGGCAAGGGGAAGAGTATTCTTTCACCATTAAGCATGATGTCAATTGTAGGTTTTTCATTGGAGGAAATTTACTTCTATTTCTTATTCAGTATTTTTACCATGAATAGCTGTTGGATTTTGTGAAATACATTTTGGACATCTTTTGAGGTAATTATGTGGGTTTTGAACTTGAGTCTATTCATATAATGGTAGTACATCCAATAATTTTCTGATATTTAATCAACCTTGTATTCTTGGAACAAACCTCCTTTGTCATGGTGTATAATCCTTTCTCTGGGCTGCTGGATTTACTCTGCCAATATCTTAAAAATTTTGCATTTATGTTCTGGAGAGATAAAGTTTGTAGTCTTCATTTTTTGTGATGTTTTAATCCTGTTTTGGAATCAGGGTTATAGTGACCTCATAAAAGTTGGCAACTGTTCTCTCTTCTATTTATTAGTTTTTTGTAGGATTTGTGCTTTTTTTGCATATAGTTTGATAGAATTCACCAGTAAAGCTGTATCTGCACTCTGCTTTTCTTTAGGAAAAGAATTTTGTTTTTAATTCCAGTTAACATTACAGTGTTTTATTAGTTTCAAGTACACAATATAGCAATTCAACAATTCCATATATTACTTGGTGCTCAAGACAAGGGCACTCCTTAATCTTCATCATCTATTAACCCACACCCTCTACACCCTCTGGTAACCATCAGTTTGTCATTCATAACTGAGTCTGTTTCTTGGTTTGTCTTTTCAGGAAAAGAATTTTAATTAATAATTCAACTACTTTATTTCAATCTGGATATTCTCTTTAGTCACATTTTATAATTTGTATCTCTCTAGGAATGTGTTCATCTAACTTGTATAATTTTTTTGAAAAAACGTTTATACTGGATGCTTGGGTGGCTCAGTGAGTTAAGTGTCCACCTTCGGCTCAGGACATGATCCCAGGGTCCTAGGATCAAGTCCTGCATCTCACTCCTGGCTCAGCAGGATACCTGCTTCTCTCCCTCTGCCTGCCACTTCCCCTGCTTATGCTCTCTTCTCTCTGACAAATAAATAAAATCTTTAAAAAAAGTTCATAATATTCTCTTATAATTATTTTAGCTCTTTGGGGTCTGTAGTAATGACTCATCTTTCATTCCAAATTTTGATTGCTTGTATTATCTCTTACTATTTTATCAGTTAATCCAAAGGATAATCTAAAGGATTATCAATGTTGATTTTTTTTCAATGAACCAACTTTTGATTTCATTGATTTTTTTCTATTTTCCATTTTTATTTTTTGTTTTCTAGAATTTTCTATGCCATTTTATATTATTCCCTCTCTACTTTTAATTTGCTCTTCTTCTAACATCTCATGGTGGAAGCTCAAATAACTGATTTTACAATTCCCTTCTTTCCTAATATAAGTAAAGTTATAAATTTCTAACCACTCCTTCAGTTATATTCCACAAATTTTAATATGTTGTATTTTCATTCAGTCGATTTTTGATTGATTCAGAAGATTTTTTTTTAATTCGCTTATAATTTCTTCTTTGACTCACAGGTTATTCAGAAGTTAAGCTGCTTAATTCTTAAATGGTTAACTTCCCAGATTTCATTCCACTGCTGATTTCTACTGAGACTTGCTTTATTGCCAATACTGGAGAATGTTCCAAGTGTACTTGAAAATAATGTATATTCGGTTATGTAGTGTTTAATACAGGCCAGTACAGGCACTGATATTTAAGCCTTTTATGTTCTTATTTTCTGTCTAGTTGTCTTATCAACTGCTGAAATAAGACTATTAAAACCTCCTACATAATTGGAGGGCATTAGGAGAAGGGAAAAATGAAGGGAAGGTGGAAATCAAAGGGGGAAAAGAACCATGAGACACTGTGGACTCCAAGAAACAAACTCTGGGTTTTAGAAGGGGAGTATGCGGGATGGGTGAACCTGGTGATGAGTATTAAGGAGAGCATTGATTGCATAGAGCACTGGTATTATATATAAGCAATGAATCATGGAACACTACATCAAAAACTAATGAGATACTGTATGGTAACTAACATAATACAATAAAAAATTAAAAAGTACATTTTTCTGGGAAAAAACCTCCTACTGTAATTGCAGAATTATCTATTTCACCTTTCAATTCTGTCAGTTTTGGCTTATGTATTTTTGGGTTCTGTTGTTACTAACACATGCAATTATTACATAACTATTTGTTATATGTTTCAATGCATTAGCCTTTTTACTACTATAAAACATCATTGTCTTATATTTCTCAACATATATTTGATGTTAATATAAACACTTCAGCTCTCTTTATTGCTACAGTTTACATATGTTTTTTCATCTTTTTAGTTTCAACTTGTGTTTTTGAATTTCATGTGTTTCCTGCAGACAGCATAGAGTTAAATCTTGCCCTTTTTTTTTTTTTTTAACCCACTCTGATGACCTCTGCCTTTTCTCTGGAGCATTTAGTCTAATAGAACCTAATGTGATTATTGATAAAGTGGGTTCATGTCTGCCATTTCACTCTTTTCCAAGTCCCATGTCTTTTATTTCTCTGCTTCCTCTTTATCGCCTTCTAGTTTTCTCAAAAATGAATTTTAATATACAATTTTAATTCATGTGTTGATGTTTTGCATGTAGTTTTCAGTTATTTTCTTCATGGTTACTTTAGGAATTACAATATGCTTCTGTATCTTTTTCTTTTTAAAGATTTATTTATTTATTTATTTATTTGAGAGAGAGAGAGAGAGAGAGAGATATCACAAGTAGGGAGAGAGGCAGGCAAAGAAAGATGGGAAGCAGGCTCCCTGCTGAGCAGAGAGCCCAATGTGGGCCTGGATCCTAGGACACTGGCACCATGACCTGAGCTGAAGGCAGAGGCTTAACCCACTGAGCCACCCAGCCACCCTATGCTTCTGTGTCTTACTGTATTCTACTTCATATTCATACTGACTTAATTTGGTAAAATACAGTATCTTTGTTCCAATACTGACTGATTTCTTTCTCTGTCCTTTGTTATACTATCACTGTCTATATTGCATCTACCTTTGTTACAAATTAATACACTATTAATATTGTCTTAAAGAATTTCCACTTTCTAAAGAAAATAAGAGGAAACACACACACACACCCTTTTATATTTATCCCATGATTACCATTTTCAGTATTCTTTGTCCCTTTCTGTAGATTTATATGTCAGCTCCTGTTATTTCTTCCAAGGTTCAAGGACTTCCTTTGGAATTCCTCTTAAGGAAGTTATACGAACAACAAATTTTCTTTATTTTTGTCTGCCTGGGGATTTTTTTATTTTGCTTTTAAGAATTATCTTGCTATACAATTCCTGGTTATCAGGTTTTTCTTTCAGCACTTTAAACATATTTTTCTTTTCTTTCTTTTCTCAAAATTATATTTCAGTTAACATATCATGTAATATTGGTTTCAGGAGTAGAATTTAGTGATCCATCATTTATGTATAACATCCAGTGGTCAACACAAGTGCCCTCCTTCATACCCACCACCCATTTAGCCCATCCCTGTGCTGACCTCTCATCCAGCAATCCTCAGTTTGTTCTCTGTAGTTAAGAATCTTTTATGGTTTGCTTCCCTTTTCTTCCCCTTCCCCTTCCCCTTGTTTCTTAAATTCCACATATAAGTGAAATCATATGATATTTCTTTCTTATTTTGCTTAGCATAATACAATCTAGCTCCATCCACATTGATGACAGGATTTCATTCTTTTTGATGGCTGAATAATATTCCATTATATATGTATCATATATATATATACACACACACACAAACATACCATCACATACATCAGTCAATGGGCATTTGGGCTTTTCCCATAATTTGACTATTGTTGATAATGCTGCTGTAAATATCAGGGTATATGTGCCCCCTGAACCAGTATTTTTGATCCTTATGATCCAACAATTGCACTACTAGGGTAATTGTTGGATCATAGGGTAGTTCTATTTTTAACTTTCTGAGGAACCTCTATACTGTTTTTCAAAGTGGCTGCACCAGTTTGCATTTCCATCAGTGGAAGAGGGCTCGCCTTTCTCCACACCAATGTCTCTTGTTTCCTATATTGTTATTTTGGCCATTCTGACAGGGCTGGGGTGCTATCTCATTGTGGCTGTGATTGCCCTAATAATGAGTAATGCTGAACATCTTTTCATGTATCCATTGGCCATCTGGATGTCTTCTTTGGAAAAGTGTCTATTGCTGTCTTCTGTCCCATTTCTTGACTGGATTTTTTTGGGTTTTGGGGGATTGCTGAGTTTGATAAGTTCTTTATAGATTTTGGATGTTAACATCTGGTATGTCATTTGCAAATATCTTCTCCCATTCTGTAAACTGCTTTTTCATTGATTGTTTCCTTCACTGTGCAGTTTTTAATCTTGATGAAGTCTCAATAGTTCACTTTTGCTTTTGTTTCCCTTGCCTCTTGACAAAGGTATAGTAGGAAGTTGCTATGGCCAATGTCAAAGAGGTTGCTGCCTGTGTTCTCCTCTAGGATTTTGATGGTTTCCTGTCTCACTTTTAGGTCTTTTATCCATTTTGAATTTATTTTTGTGTATGGTTTAAAAAGTGCTCCAATATTGCCAACACCATTTGTTCAAGAGACTTCTTTCCTTTGGATACTGTTTCTTGCTTTGTCAAAGATTAGTTGACCATTTCTGGGTTTTCTATTCTGTTCCACTGATCTATCTATCTGTTTTTGATCTATCTATCTATCTGTCTTGATGACTACAGCTTTGTAATATAGCTTGAAGTCTGAAATTCTGATGCCTCCAGCTGCTTCGTTTTCAAGACTGCTTTGACTATTTGGGGTCTTTTGTGGTTCCATACAAACCTTAGGGTTGTTCGTTCCAATTCTGTGAACTGGTGGTATTTTGATAGAGATTGCACTAAATGTGTAGATTGCTTTGGGTAATATAGACATTTTAACAATATTTTTTCCCTCCAATCCATAAGCAAATCAATTCACTGCATTCTTTTGTAACAGATTTGTTAAGATATAATTCATATATCATAAAATTCATCCTCTTAAAGTATACAATAAATAAATGGTTTCTAGTATATTCACAGAGTTGTATAACCACTACCAGTAATTCCAGAATTTTTCATCACTCCAAAACCGAATCCTATGCCCATTAGCAGTCAATCTTCATTTTCTCCTCCCCCCAGTTCCTGGAAACCACTAATCTATTTTATATCCTTATGAATTTGCCTATTCTGGACACTTCATATAAATGAAATCATATTATCTGTGGCCTTTTGTCTGGCTTCTTTCACTTAACATTTTCAAGGTTGACCCATGTAGAATGTATCAATACTTCATTTTCTCTTTTATGGATGATTAAAGATATATGCCACATTTTGTTTATCAATTCATCACTTGATGAACATTTGGTGAATATGAATACAGCTGCTACGAACATCCGTTTACAATTTTGGTGTGAATATGTGTTTCCAATTTTCTTAATAATATACCTAGGAGGGGAATTCCTGGGTTACATGATAACTCTATATTTAATTTTTTTAAAGTTTATTTTTAGTAATCTCTACATCCAATGTGGGGCTCGAACTCACAACCTCAAGATGAAGAGTCACATGCTCGTCCAACTGAGCCAGCCAGACACCTCTCAATATTTAACTTTTGAGGAACTGTTGAATTGTTTCCCAAAGAGGCTGCATCATTTTACATTCCTACCAGCAATGGTGATGGTTTTGATTTCCTTACATCCTTGCCAACATTTAATATCTTTATGTATCCTAGTATGTGTAAAGTAGCAAATCACTGTTGTTTTTATTTGTATTTCCCTAATGATTAATGATGTTGAACATCTTTTCATATTCTTATTGGTCATTTATTTTACTTATAGAAATGTCTATTCAAATTCATTGGTCATTTTAAAAACTAGGTCATGTATCTATTATTGAGTTGCAAGAGTTTTTATTTATTCTGGATACAAGTCCCTTAACAGATATGTAATTTGCAAATATTTTTTCATAGTATGTAGCTTGCCTTTTCATTTTCTTAATTTTTGAAATGTAAAAGTTGTTACTGTAATAAAGTCTAAAATACCTTTTTTTTTTCTCTTTTGGATTGTATTTTTGGTATCAGATCTAAGAAACCTTTCTCTAAGAATACACACATTTTCTTCTATGTTTTCACCTAAGAGTTTTACAGTTTTAACTCTTATATAGCTCTATCATCCATTTTGAGTTAATTTTTGTACATGGTATGAGGTAGAGGTCTAAGTTTATTCTTTTCCCTGTGGAAAGTTGTCCTAAGACTATTTGTTGAAAAAACTATTTCTTGCCACTGAATTATCCTGGTATTCTTCTTAAAAATCAACTGTCCATAAATGTTAGGGTTTATTTCTTTTTTTTAAATATTTTATTTATTTATGTGACAGAGAGAGAGAGAGATCACAGGTAGGCAGAAAGAGGGGGAAGCAGGCTCCCTGCTAAGCAGAGATCCTGATGTGGGGCTCGATCCCAGGACCCTGAGATCATGACCTGAGCCGAAGGCAGAGGCTTAACCCACTGAGGCACCCAGGTGCCCCATTAAGGTTTATTTCTTAACTAGCAATTATATCTTATTGAGCTATATGTTTATCCTTATGCCAGTATTACAGTGTCTAGGATTACTGTGGCTCTATGGTAAGATTTGAAATCAGAAGTGTGAATAATCCAATTATATTCTTCTTATTCAAGACTGTTCTGGCTTTTTAGGGTGGCCTCCCTTGTTGCTGAAATCAACCTTTAGATGTACTGCCCTATTGTTAATAACCATAAATAGTAGTAAATCATTGTGGTTTTTATTTGTATTCCCTAATGATTAATGATGGGATTAATCTTTGTTTTGGTCTCAAGCAGTTTGAATAGGACATATCTAGGTATGGATCTTTTTAAATAGTATGTTCTAAAATTCCATTATGATTAATATACAGTGTTATATTACTTTCAGGTATGCAATATGATTCAATATATTACTCAGTGCTCATCACAGTAAATGTATTCTTAATGCTATTCATCTATTTTACCCACCCCTCAGCCACGTCTCCTCTGGCAACCACCAGTTTGTACTCTATACTTAAAAGTTTTTTATCTTCATTGGTTTCTTAAATTTCACATATGAATGAAATCATAAGGTATTTATCTTTCTTTAACGGATGGATCTAACAGGTATGGATCTTTTCAAATTTTTTTCTTTTCTTGGGGATTTGCTGAGTTTCTTGAATCTGTTAATGTTTTTCATCCAGTTGGATGACTGATTTTTTTCAGTCATTGTTTCTTTTTTTTCCTGTTTGTCTCCCTCCTTTCCATCTGAGATTCCTAATACACATGTGTTGGTGTGCTTAATATTGTTCCACAAATCTTTGAGGCTCTGCTTATTTTTCTTCAATCTGTTTTCATTCTGTCTTTAAAAAATAACTATTGATTTATCTTCAAAGTTCACTGATTTTTATCTGCCATCTCAAATGTGCTGTTGAGCCCATCTAAAGAATGTTTCACTTATTAAATATTGTTTCGATTCTAAAATTTTCATTTGGTTTTCTTTTTTGTAGTTTGTTTCTCTACTGAGATTGCCAATTTGTTGGGGCCCCTGGAAGGCCCCCTGCCTTAGGCTCAGGTCATGATCCCAGGGTCCTGGCTGGGATGGATCCCCACATCTGGCTCCTTGCTTGGCCAGGAGCCTGCCTTCTCCCCCGCCCTCTACCTGCCTGAAGCTCTCCCTGCTTGTGCGCACGTTCGCTCTGTCAAAAAAAAAAAAAAAAAAAATCAATAAAATCCTTTTAAAAAAAAGAGATTGCCTATTTTTTGATACACTGTTATATTCTCTTTTAATTCTCTGAACATATTTATAATAGCTGCTTTGAAGTCTTAGCTATATTTAACATTTGGACCCACTTAGAACCAACTGGTTCTATTGACTATTATTTTTTCCTGAGAGTAGATTTCACCCTCCTGTTTTTTACATAACCCGTATTTTTTGGTTAAAACTTAAACTTTCTAGACAACATATTGTAGAAACTCTGGATGTGGTTTTATTTTTTTCTGAAGTTTTTATTTTTAAATTAGCTTGCTTAAATTGTGAGATCTGTTTTCTCCATGGTGTGCAGCTGCTGTTGTCCCTTCCCAGTTTTTTTATTACTTATTTTTATATTTTAGCCTGGTTTACTAATAGTTATGCTATACCTGCACAGCTTAATGATATATGATTTCAGCAGACACTGCTCAAACACCTTAAACTTATAAGGCATCTACCTTCTCATCAATTTGTGTGTGTATTGGTGGGGGAGGTTGTGTACATAGTCCCTCCACCCTACCCATGACTTTGCTTTCCCTGGTTTCAGTCACCATAGTCAACCACAGTCTGGATCCCCCTTATGATGTATCAGGAGGTCAATAGTAGCCTCACGCTATGTCACAATGCCCACATCACTCACTTCACTTCATCTCATCAAATAAGCATTTTATCATTTCATCACAAGAAAAAGTTGAGTATAGTATGACAAGACTTTTTGAGAAAGAGATCATATATCTTTTATTACAATACACTGTTGAAATTGTTCTATTTAAATCATTGTTGTTAATCTCTTGTGCCTAATTTATAAATCAAACTTTATCACAGATATGTATATATAAGTAACAACAGTATATAGAGGATTCAGTATTACCTGTAGTTTCAGGCAGCCGCTGGGGTTCTTGGTAGTATCCCCCAAGGATAAGGAGGGACTATTGGATTTAATGTTGCAGCCAGTTTCTCTTTTACAGTTTCACTCGTTACTGGGTTCTCTAGGGTCTTCCCTGAACAAGTGTAGGTTCTCATTCAGCCAAGGATATATGGAGAATTTATCTCAGCCCTTCCATGGCTCTTTCATTTTTAAAATCTACCTAAGTAAGTTACTAATTGGTTCATCAGTTGCCCCAACAAGGACTGCAACCTTGGGGCAGCAAAATTATTGATTTTCCCCATTTGTTTGCTACTAGGTTTGGCACTTTTAGCTGACAAAGCTTCCAATTTTTACCCTCTGCCCCAAATCAAGTCTACCCTCAAGCAGCAAAACTACTACATACTCACTCTAGTAAAAACTATAGTTCTTGCCATTTAAACAAGGAGAGAAGAGGGAGAAAGAACAGGAACAGCCCTTGGATGAAGGTACCACAAACTCTAGTTGTTCTTATCCAAAGCCCGAGCTGTTTTTCAATAATACACACTCTGTCTTCAATTTCCAGAGTTGTGAAAGGTGGTTTTTTGACAATTTTGTCCAGTTTTTATACTTGATTTTCTAAATAGGATCTGTGACTTCATGGCACCAAAGAAAGAAATTGCCTAGATAAGCTTTTATACCTAAAAATGTATGTACAAAAAAAAAAAAATGTATGTACATACCCACAAATCTGTAGTAAATTGTTTCACAGGTTGGGAATATACAGTCTGAGCATTAAGATATTGTTGAAATTAAGAGACTTTCATACAATACCAGATTACTGACTGAAACTAAATTTAGGTTATCAGAAACAATTTGTATTGAATAACTTGATGTCTTGCGTATGGCATATTATAACATGGTTCATCTCAGACTATACCAAACAAAAAAAGCAGATTAAAAAACACATCCAGTATAATATTCTAAAATATATGCATACATAAACATATATATATATGCAAAACACAAGAAACTAAAATAACATGCTTACAGGATTAAGGGTATCATAATTTGAATAGTAGGAAGAATTACAAGTACTATTTTTCCTCTGTATTTAGAAAAATTGCCAAATTCTGTAAATATGAATTATGTTTGTAATACTAAAAAAAATATATTTTTAAAGACAGAAAAAGGCTATATACATCACCTACTTAATCAGGCCCAAGTCATACACTGAACTTAAAGCAGTTTCACATCTTTAAAATAGGAAAATTAATTTATATGGAAATCTTATTGTATTATTTTAGAATACTTCTAAAGTTAGAAAGTTAATACATACAGAAAAAATTTTATCATTTTGTTTCTCTGGGTATGAAAGCAGGTTTTGATAAAATATTGTCAAAATAAGTACACACCATACTAAAGTGGCTACTGTAGGTGGCAACATTCATTTACATATTCAATTTCTGGCATATTCATTTAAAAATTAATTCTACCAGTACATGGAAGTATCTTATATTTAGTTAACTATTTCAAGCAACTTCTCCTATAGCTCATTATCATAAAATTACATTTTTGTTATCTTAAATATTATTTCTATGATCAATTTCATTCCTTTAAGGACTTACCTTTGCTGCATGATATGTACTAGCTTCAAGTAAATCTTCTTTTTTAGCTTCTTTGGCAAGGAGGTTAAATCGACTTAACATTGCAGCTTTACAAAGCCGACTTGCCATTGACACACCACTTTTAAATGGGGAACTAAAGTAGAAAGGAATGAAACATCCACTAACTATTATTCAAGAATTTATGTTGACAATTGTAGAGATTAAAATCAACACAGAATCTACAAATACTTTTCTAAACTATATACAATGAAGATAATGATCCTTACACAAAAATCTTCTGAATATTTGCTTTCTTTTGTTAACTTACAGCTTAAATTATTATAGTGTTGCATTAAAATTTAAAGATGGTGGATACTGGAACAGTTTATTGTTTGAAGCAAAATTAATTTATGTTGATTCAAATAAGGAGAGTGGTTGTAGCAGAATTAACTGGAAAAAGGCACAGGAATATTTTCTGGAATGATGAAAATGTCCTATATTTTAATGAGGTGATGGTTATACAGGTGTATACATAGATCAAAAGTCATTAACTATATAGTACATTTCACTGTATGTAAATTTGAACTAAATATATATATTTTTATATATTTATGACCTTCCTTCCATCTATGTATACATATGTGCATGAAGATATATTTGTTTCTAATAAAAGTGGATCCATAGACCATGAAATTTTTTGCTATAACTCTCATTATATCTTAGTTGTTCTTGTATTCACAAAAATTGTCCAAATCCTTCACTCACCTCCATACTTTTTTATTGTGTTATGTTAGTCACCATACAGTACACCATCAGTTTTTGATGTAGTGTTCCAAGATTCATTGTTTATGTATAACACCCAGTGCTCCATACTGTATGTGCCCTCCTTAATACCAACCATGAGGCTCACCACCCCTCAAAACCCTCAGTTTGAGTCCACAGTCTCTCATAGTTCATCTCCCCCTTCCAATATCCCCTCCCTTCTCTTTGCCCTTCCTTCTCTAATGTCCTCCATGTTATTCCTTATGTTCCACAAGCAAAACCATATGATAATTTACTTTCTCTGCTTGACTTATTTCACTCAGCATAATCTCGCCCACTCCCATCCATGTTGATGCAAAAGTTGGGTATTCATCCTTTTTGATGGATGAGTAATATTGCATGATATGTATATATGGACCACATCTTCTTCAGCCATTTATCTGTTGAAGGGCATCTTGGTTCTTTCCACAGTTTGGCTATTGTGGATATTGCTGCTGTGAAAATTGGGGTACATATGGCCCCTCTTTTCACTATATCTGTATCTTCGGGGTAAATACCCAACAGTGCAAATGCAGAGTCATAAGGTAGCTCTATTTTTCATTTTTTGAGGAATCTCCACACTGTTCAAAGTGGCTGCACAAACTTGCATTCCCACCAACAGTATAAGAGGATTCCCCTTTCTCCACATCCTTTCCAACATTTGTTGCTTCTTGCCTTGTTAATTTTTGACATTCTAACTGGTGTAAGGTAATAATTCAATGTGGTTTTGATCTGAATTTCCCTGATGGCTAATGATAACATTTTTTCATGTGTCTGTTAGCCACTTTTATGTCTTCATTGGAGAAGTGTCTGCTCACTTCTGCACAGCAAAGGAAACTGTCAACAAAACAAAGGGGTAACCCACGGAATGGGAGAAGAGACTCTCAAATGACACTAGACACAAAGGGCTGGATATCCAAGATCTACAAAGAACTTCTCAAACTCAACATTACTCCACACTCTTTATAATGTGACTTTTCACATTCTCTTTTCAGTAACTTGTGGTTGATTTCCATTCCCCATGAATTTGGGCTAGCTTTGTGACTTATTTTGGTAAATGGAATAGAGGATGTGTCAGTTCTGAGCCTGGGCCTCATAGGTTTGTGTGCACTCTCTCTAGGGAATGCCAAATGAGCCAGCTGGGACTAGTCTACAAAATGGTGAACAACACATGGACCACAGCCCTGTCATACTTCTAAGATCAGCCATGTTGAATTTCAGTTAACCTAGAGTTAAACCCAGATGGATGAGGGAGCCCAATAAAATCCAACTCAGTTGACCTAAAAACTTGTCATCAGTAATAAATGGTTATTTTTTAAAAGATTTTATTAATTTGACAGAGAGACAGAGAGAAAACACAAGCAGGGGGAGTAGAAGATGGAGAAGCAGGCTTCCCACAGAGCAGGGAGCCCGATGTGTGGCTTGATTCTAGAACCCTGGGATCATGACCAGATCTGAAGGCAAACGCTTAACTGACTGAGCCACCCAGGCACCCCATAAATGGTTATTTTAAGTCACTAAGTTTTGAGGTAGTTTTATATACAAAAATAGTTAACATATGAGCCTGTGTATAAAATATATTAATCTCTCCATTAATATTTTCACCATGATACCTTTTGTTGTCATTTTCCGAACGGTTCTCCTGGGCTTTTCAGGTACAATATGATACCATATGCAAAGAATGGTAATTTTACCTCCTCCCTTCCAATATTTTATAATCTCTCATTTCTTTCTCTTATCCAAATGCTTTAAATAAAATATTAACAATAGTAAACAATCGTGTCTTGTTCTGGATGTTATCAATCATGATGATCCTTTGACAAATAAACACACATTTTTAAAAATTTTTTTTATTTTTTTATTTGTATTATTAGCCCCAGGGGTACAGGTCTGTGAATCGCCAGGTTTACACACTTCACAGCACTCACCATAGCACATACCCTCCCCAATGTCCATAACCCCACCACCCTCTCCCTACCCCCCTCCCCCGGGGCAACCCTAAGTTTGTTTTGTAAACACACATTTTTATCCCTAACAAAAGTATTGAACAATTTCCTTTTTATTATCTTTAACTTAGACTAGCTGAAGTGCTATATTATATGCTTCCTTAGAATTTTGAGCCATGAATGTGTGGTATCTCTAGATCAATTAATAAGACAATTTTAATAAGAATTCCTAATCTGGTATTATTTCTATTATGTTACTATCCTCACTCTTACAAAAAATATCAATTGGTATTGTTGTATAAATATATATTTTTTTAATGTACTGCTACATTCTGCTTCCTAATATTTTATTGAGATATTTTGCTTGGATATAAAACAAAGTTTCATGTAGAACTTTTGTGGAGAAAAGGCAGCAATGTTCTATCAGATTTAAGTAGCAGTGATATACCTGCTCCATAAAAAGATTTTAATGTTTTACATCTTAGATAGCACTGGAAATTTCTGCTATTTAAAAGTTTAAAAATTCCTCTGAACCTCCTCAGAATGGTACTTTGAGAATAGTTAGAGAATAGTTAAGAGTGCCTTCTTGATAACTTTCTTATGAAAATAATCTGTTTAGGTTTTCCCCCTCATTTGTACCATTATGGAAATAATTTTTCCTAGAAATATATGTATTTCACAAGGTTTTTAAAAATACATGGTTGAGCAAATAAGCTTTTATGATTATCTTAATCTTCTATTTGTTAATTACGCCCTTATTATTTATTAAATATGAGATTAGCTAGTGACATTTTCCCACAGAATCAGATTTTTATTACATCTAACTTTTTGTTATTTAGCTCTTTAAATTGTATTTCAAGTTTTGCTGATTTCTACATTCTCCTAAGTTTATTTCTATTATCTCTTGATCTAAGCATCTGAAGAACTGGCTTTTCCATTCAGCTTTGCTTTAGCTATATATATCTTACAAGTTCTGACATGTAATGCTTTCAAAATTCTTGCTTTCTAAATATCCAGTTTCATTTTATATTTCCTCTTTAGAGCCAAAAGTTAGAGGATTTTTATCCCCAATGAAAGAAATTCCTAGCATACTGATTTTCTTCTTTGGAGACTTACTATATCAAAATCAGAAAATACTATCTACATTGCTTCTAACTTTAACTTAAATTCAAGTTAGTTAACATACAGTGTATTATTAGTTTCAGGGTAGAGTTTGGTGATTCATCAGCAGTTTATGATATCCAGTGCTCATTACATCAAGTGCCCACCTTAATGTACATCACCTAGTTACCCCATTTCCCTACCCACTTCCCCTCCAGCAACCCTTAGTTTGTTTCCAACAGTTGTGAGTCTCTTGTGGTTTGCCTGTTTTTATCTTATTTTTCCTTCTCTTTTTCTATGCTGCTGTTTCTTAAATTCCACATGAGTGAAATCATATTGGTATTTGTCTTTCTCTAATTCTGCTTAGCATAATACACTCTAGTTCCATCCACATTATTGCAAATGGCATGATTTCATTCTTTTTGATAGGTAATATTTCTGTGTGTGTATGTATAACTCTCACATCTTCTTTATGCATTCATTTCCTGATAGACATTTGGGTTTTTTCCATAGTTTGGCTAGCATGGAAATTGCTGCTATAACTTTGGGGCGCATGTGCCCCCTTTAAATCGCTATTTTTGTGTCCTTTGGATAAATACGTAGTAGTGCAATGCTGGGTCATAGGGTAGCTCTATTTTTTAACTTTTTGAGGAATCTCCATACTGTTTTACACAGTGACTGCACCAGTTTGCATTCCTACCAACAGAGTAAGAGGATTTCCCTTTCTCCATATCCTCACCAACATCCACTGTTGCCTGAGTTTTTCATTTTAGCCATTATGACCAGTGTGAGGTGGTATCTTATTGTGGTTTTGATTTCTATTTCCCTGATGATGAGTGGTCTTGAGCATTTTTTCATGTGTCTGTTAGCCATTTGTATGTCTTCTTTGGAGAAATGTCTGTAAATGTCTTCTGCTCATTTCTTGACTGGATTTTTTGGTTTTGGGATGTTGAATTTGTTGAGTTCTTTATAGATTTTGGATACTAGCCCTTGATCTGATATGTCATTTGCAAATATCATCTCCCATTCCATAGGCTGCCTTTTAGGTTTGTTTCCTTTGCTGTGCAGAAGCTTTTTATCTCGATGAAATCCCAATAGTTCATTTTTACTTTTGTTTCCCTCGCCTATGGAGACTGTCATTAGAAAGTTGCTGAGGCTGAGGTCAAAGAGGTTGCTGTCTGTGTTCTCCTCTAGGATTTCAATGGATTCCTGTCTCATATTTAAGGCTTTCATCTATTTTCAATTTATTTTTGTGTATGGTTTTAAGAAAGTGGTCTAGTTTCATTCTTCTGCACGTTTCTATTCAGTTTTCCCAAAGTCATTTGTTGAGGAAATTGTCTTTTTTTTCCCTTTGGATATTCTTTCCTGATTTGTTGAAAATTAGCTGGCTGACTATAGAGTTGAGGACCTACCTCTGGGTTCTCACATTGCTTCTAACTTTTAGAATTTGAGATTCTCTTTGTCTCCTAACATAGGATCCGTTTTTTTCAATATTCTATATTCAATATTCTATAGGTTCTTCAAAAGTAGGTGTATTTTATGTTTTTATGGTGCAGAGTTTTGTGTAAGTTAATCAAATCTACCTTTTTGTCATTTAAAAACACTATATCCTTCCTTATTGTGTTGTCTATCTGATCATGAACTGAAAGGTCAATTACTGTCTCAACTAGTAGTGGATTTCTATTTTTCCTCCTCTTCTGTAACATATGCTTTATGAATGTTGATACTATGCTATTTGTTGAATAGATAACCATAACTATTCTTTCTTCCTTGTGAATTACACATTTTAATAATAGTTTCCTCTGCCTTATGTAATGCTTTGGAGCTGAACAATGTCTTGTCTAATATTTAGATCACATCTGCTCTTTTCATTTGTACCATTTAGCTATAATAAGTTAATTAAGCTCATTTTACATTAATTTCAGCTTTGTTATGCTCATATTTTATCTTTTCTCAGTAAAAGACTTTTTAATGTTTTATCAAAGAATTGTTTCATCTGTGTATAGCTTGTTCATTAACAGCTGATTTGAGGTAAGAATAGTGTAATTCACACTAGCTGAAGTAATCAATAGTATGCCTAAGTTCATAATGAGAAACATTTGTATGTGGTCTTAGTTTAAACCCATCTTTCAGAAAGAAAGCAGCTTAGGCATTTAAAATTTTAACATTATTCATTACCTCATTATAAATGTATGGTCACACTAAAAGTACAGTTTTAGTTTTACTCGATAATCAACAGCAAGGATGTTATAAAGAAATGTCTTAAAGGCATAGCATATTATGGTTACTGACAAGGGCTTTGGAAATAAAATGTCCAAATATGAATCTCAGGTGTGTTACTATTTGGGAGACTTTAAAAAAGATACTAAACCGGGGCGCCTGGGTGGCTCAGTGGGTTGAGCCGCTGCCTTCGGCTTAGGTCATGATCCCAGGTCCTGGGTTCGAGCCCCACATAGGGCTTTCTGCTCAGCAGGGAGCCTGCTTCCTCCTCTCTCTCTGCCTGCCTCTATGCTTACTTGTGATTTCTCTCTGTCAAATAAATAAAATCTTTAAAAAAAAAAAAAGATACTAAACCTAGCTTGAATCAATTTATCTGTAAAAGAGCAACACTACCACCTTATCTACAGTTATTGTAAGAAGGCAGCATAAACATAGTATATTAGCTCTCACATTCAAGTATATATAAGTAATATTTGAAAACACATGTCAAAATACAGGTTCTTAGAATTAGAGAAATTCAGATTCAGTAAGAGGAAATGAATTTTTAAAACAAAACATTATATGATTCTAGTGTTAATTAAAATCATGAAATGATACTTAGAAAAATATAGGTTCTGGAGACTGATTTTAAATTCTCTCTCCATACAACTTACTATGTAATTTCAGTAAGTTACAGAACTTCTCCAGGTCTGTCTTCTCATCAGGGAAAAAAAATATATTCGTTTTTTTTTTTAATTAGTACAATGCCTACAAAATAGTCACAATCATTATTATTGTTCAAATTCAAAAAACTGAACTTAGAATAATTTTAAAAGTTCCATTAAAATGAATTTTTGCTTAATATTTTTAAGGGTTTTTTTTTTTTTTTTTTTTATAGTACAGATAGATGGGAGGTAGATTTATTGTGAAGCTTAACCTTCTGGGCCCCTTACACTTGCACAGGACCCTTCCAAATACAGTTGACCTTTGAACAACACAGGTTTAAACTGCACAGGCCCATTTATATGCACATTTTTTCCTGATAAATACAGTACTGTAAATATATTTTCTCTTAAGATTTTTTTTCAGTTTTTATTTAAATTCCAGTTAGTCAACACAGTGTAATATTAGTTTCAGGGGTACAATTTAGTGATTCAACACTTATATCCAACAACCAGTGCTCATCACAAGTGTCCTACTTAAATATGTGATTTTAAAAGAAATTAATAATGCTAACCTTTCAGTGATTTTTCCACTTAGGCCATCCACAATCTCCAAAGAAATGTCCCCCTGAGCCCAATTCAGACTCAGGGATTTATATTCCAAGTTCGTTTGAAGTGGATATGCAGCAGGTACTAAACTAACATGAGGTCTGTTGACCAAATAAAACATTGGAAGTTTTGAAGTGAGTGCATCATCAACACGTTGCTTTATAGCAATTTCTAAACCTCTAGTATCACTGCAATTCCCATCACCTAGAAAGTAAAAACAAAACACCCAGAAGTTCAATATCAATAGACAAAAAAAAAAAAAAAAAAAGGAAACCGTCTAAAGTCTATTTTTTTCTTGCAACCTATCCTTTCCTACTTCTCAGCAGCTACTTCTGTATTTTTTACCAGAACCAGGACAAAGTAACAATGGTCATAATTTCCATTAAAAAAAATCTACAGAAAATAACAAATCAACATTCCAGTGACTAAAAGTGAAGATCCAGAACTGACCCAGAAAAAAATATAGTGCTTTTTACAAGGTTCTATCAGAAAGAACTGGTTCATCCTGTCTTGAATTCTCAGATTACGGCAAGAAACTAGCAAATAATACAAGAAATAAATGTGGCTGAGTATTGGTTGGTGAGATTAAGTTATTTTTCCACATATATGAGCCACAAATTACAACTATTCCAGTACAACAGTGTTCCATTTTCACAAAACAATTTAAATAATGACCATTTCTGGTTACAGTTGTGGCTAATATAAAAATCTTTGAGTTTTCAGTTAAAATAATTGTTGGAAGAATGCTAAAAAAAAAAAAGGCGAAATATCATTAGTGTAGTATAATATAGTGGGTTGATCAAACTTAAAATAGAAGTTGGACAAGTCATTCCTATTTAAAAATTAGTAATTCAAAATTGGATCTCTTTTCTCCTTAGAGGGTCAGAAGTTCTCTCAAAGACACATTTTACATACCACTAAACATTATATCACCAAGTTTTGTTTCCATACATTGGAACTGCTGAGGTGGCTAGTGGTTTTACACTCACTATGATTATTTGGAAACTAGAAAATTATGTAAAAAGAACATGAATTACTGCTGACACCCTTTTTCTAAGCACTCCCTTGTGTTTTGTTTTTTTTTTTTAATCTCAGTATAGTTAACATACAGTGTTAAATTAGTTTCAGGTATATAATATATGGATTCAACAATTCTATATATTACTTGGCACTCATCAAGATGTGTACTCTAAATCCCCATCACGTATTTCACCCATCCCCCGCCACCACCTGCCACCCTTCCCCCCTCTCTCTGTTCTCTACAGTTAAGAGTCTATTTTCTGGTTTGTCTTTTTTTTTTTTTTTTCCTCCTTGTTTCTGAAATTCCACATGAGTTAAACCATAGGTATTTGCCTTTCTCTGATTTATTTCATTTAGCATTATACCCTCTAGATACATCCATGCTTTTGCAAATGCCAAGATTTCATTCTTTTTGATGGCTGAGTAATATTGTATGTATATACCACATCTTCTTTATTCATGTGTCAGTAGACACTAAGTATTCCTTTGAACAACCCAAATTAAGAAATACTGACAAATTAAGACTAGTTAAAAATATGCTTGGGCACACACAAAAAAAAGATATGCTTGGGCACAAATAGTTGAAAAGAAGTAAGGTCTATGAAATAGTCACTGTCTATAATGAACAGAAGACATGGATTCAAAAGAAAATGTTACATATTACACACTGTGCTACAGAATAAATGTGTCCCAATAAAATTAATAGGTTAAAACCTTTCCAATGAAATAGTAGGCCTTTGTGAGGTACCCTTAAAAAGAGGGTCTCATCCCTGCTACAGTATCAGTGGAACTTTTATTGTAGCAGCCCAAACAGATTAAGACATACTGTAATGAGATAATGGCACTGTTTGTGCCTAAAATACCAAGATACATGTGGGAAAAAACAAAAAAAATGGAATTTCTAAGTCAAATTCCATTTGGGATTTCTTACATACCAAATTGTTTCACCAAAAAGTTTCAATATGGTGGTAACACAGCAGTAATGTAATAGAAAAAAGTATATTACTATTAGAAATTTTACTTTTTCCCTTTATATGTGTACACTTTAACTATTAACTACATCCAAAGTATGGTTTTGGTTATACCTTGAGGCTACATCTTGTTCCTGGAAAAATACAGCTCTAAAACTGTCATATAATAGGGAAAGTTTGATTTATCTCAAGTCCTCTAAAATAACATGAAACCCTAAGGTAAAGTAAAAAATTAAATCTAATCAAGGACCATAGCTGACCTGACTGGACACTTTTTTATACAGAAAAGATTCTGAGGAGATTAATCTACCATAAGTGTAATGTAAGTCAGCAGAAATGGTTGCTGAAACAGCTATTAAAAACTGAGAATGCATGAGTAAGAATATAGTATATAAATCAAAGAATCAGACATTAAAGAACTATGCACTGGTCTTACATCTGGAACAGCATAATTAGTCTGAGGTATTACATTTTACCACCACTACCCATATATTACAGAACATCCAGAGAAAACAATTCAAGTTCCTATGAAACACAAATGTGTGGCTAGGAGAAGACATAAAGGCAAGAAGCATCTTGCCTTTGTATTCATAATGCTCACTCTGTATTTTATTGCATGAATGGTACCCCTGAGAATAATGCGATGGTATACAACACCTAGCATACAGTAGGTGGCTTAATAAGTACCTGATGAAAAAAGAATATAAAAGATTAGATTATCAGAGACCAGTAATTATCAATCCTGGATGCACATTAGAATCTTGAGGGGTTGGGACATTAATACCAATGCCATTCTCACATTATCTTAAAAGCTTCCTGGGTTAGCATAAAATACAACAAGCATAAAAAATAAAATTTATTTTTCAAGTGTTCTGGGCAGAATTAGTTTTAAGTAGAAAAAGAGCACTTTCAAAAATAAAACATGCTGATTCAAACTGTTTATTTATGAAACATTTACTGACCCCCCCTAGCATAAACTGGACCAAGATGAGTGTGTCAAAGCACCTGCTTTCAAGAATGTCAAGTTTAACAGACAAAGCAGTGAGATTCTAGTCACTCACTATGCTCAGACAAAGCTATCAGAGCTCAATTTAATACAAAAAGCAGCAGCATGAGAAGTTATAAAACTGGTTTTGAGTCCAGGCTCTGCCAATAGGCAGACTGACTGACTTGGGGCAATTATTTTACTAACACTAACACTAACAATTACTAACAGTAATTAATTACTGATCTTAAAAAAAAAAAGAAACAAATACAGAATCTCTCAGGTTATCAAATGTTTCTTTAAAGTCCATGAACTATGTTTAAAACAGATTCTTTCACTAGGAGGGAATTAGCAATTGGTATTCTTTATAATCCAAATGTACAATTCAAATTAGTGTATTAAAGGAACTGGACAGAAATACCTCTGTACAAACACTCTTGAAATTTTTAGACAGATGATCTTACCATAATAGAATACCAAATTTTCAAAATACACCTTAAAAACCTTGAAAATTAAAAAATTAAAATCCAGCCCTTAAGTACTTAAGCAAAGTGGATTTTCTTCTTTATATGGATTTTTAAAAAGATTTTATTTTTTTATTTATTAGAGAGTACATGTGCATGAACAGGGGCCAGGACAGAGGGAGAGAATCTCGAGCAGACTAGGCACTGAGCACAGAGCCCCATGATGGGGCTGGATAGCCACAACCCTGAGATCATGACCTGAGCTAAACTCAAGAGTCAGACGCTTACTGACTGAGCCACCCAGGAAATCCTACTCTGGATTATTTTCTTTTCAATAATAGTAAATGTCTTTTTAGCAAGCCTAAGACTTTTTTCCTAAAAAAAGAATACTACCACCAGTAAGTGATAAAATGAATATCTAAGAACACTCACAGCATAAAATTGGCTTCTGTAAACTTTCTAAAAAGTTAAGTAAGTTGAAATATAATAAGTACTCTCCCCACTGGTAATAGATCTAATAAATAAGGTTTTTAAGAATTTTAAATAAAGACCTGTAAAAGATTTCAAAAGAATTATGAGAGAACAGGATGATGTAATTATCCTCAAAGAATTAGATTTAACTTATATTGTCAGTACAGAATTACAGGGAAGCAAATTTCAATTCTAAATAAGGAGGGTTTTTTTTTTTCTTTAAACAACTGGAGCTATTCAATTAATAGAATAGATTGGTTTTAAATCCTATACTTCACATTACATTTTAACACCACTACCCATATATTACAGTTTTAAAATAGGGTTAGATGATACTCTATCAGGAATGGTATAAAATGAGTTTACTTACTAAGTGAGAAGCTCTACTAGACTACAAATAAAGTTCAGTGAACTCTGAAAGTTCTTTTTGCTCTCTAAATTTCTCCTAGTGTACAGAAACTTTTAAATGAATATTTCTCAGAACCATTCGCATCATCTGTATCAGAATCACCCAGTGGTGCTCTTACTTGTATATTCCTCTGTCTCAAAACTCCCTCCCCCAGAAACAGAATAGAGATCTTTAAGAGGTCCAAAAATTGGCATTTTTAACCAACAACTTAAACACATTAAAATCACTTAGGTTATACCCAGGAAGAGCACCAATTAGCTTAAGATGTGTCCCACAAAGATGCCAAGAAAGAGAACAGAAACAATTTTACAAAGTCTATAGTGTTTTTATTGCTACCTGGTATTCCCCATTGCTAGGAGCAAGAGGACACTCAAAATGACAAGAGATTTAATTTTTAAGCTCCTGTCTCAAACCACTAGCTAAATGCTAAATAATTTTACAAGAGCCTATATCCATCCTTTTAAGAAGCTAAATATAGTATGGAGTTATGTCATATAATGACAAGTTTTACAGTATTTTCTTCACCAAACTCAAAGAAAGCTGTGATTCTAGAGACAGCATAGACAATTCTTATATACTTAATAGACATTCAAGAAAAAAGGCCTTTCTTAAAGGAGATTGAGATAAGTTTAAATCCTGAAAGAGTAGGAGACCTAAAAGAAAACAAGGCAAAGAAATTCAGTAAGCAAATTAAATCTAAGAAATGTGCCACCTACAATATTTATTTGGAATAAGAAGATTTAGAAGTAACTCTTTTGAGGGTAAGAATAACTGGCATTATCATATATTACCAGTGGGAATGTGATTTGAAGGGTAACTTAGTAACATTTCTCAAAATTGCAAATGCATACATTTTTGCCTGTGATTCTACTTCCAGAATTCATCTTAGAAATAGATACACATATACATGTGCAAATAATATAAAAAGGTCATTCACTATAGCATTTTGGTAGCTGAAAAAAATTGGAAGCAATCTAAAATTCCCTCAACCTACAAGTGGTTAAATACATTATACCTTTATACAAAGAAATACCATACAATGAGACACAAATAATAATGAAGAAATTCTTTACATACCTGACATGGAAATATTTACAAGATATATTATTAAACAAAAAAAACCAAAAATGCAGAAAAGTATGAACTGTATTATCTATTTATACAAAATACAAAAAAGAAAAAAGAAAAGAAAAAGAACACACATTTACTACTTTAAGTATAAACTATCTTTGGAAAGAAAAACAACAAACTAGGAAAAAGGAATGCCACAGAAGAAAAATGGGTGCCTGGGGCACTAGGATAGGAGGAAAACTTTTCACTAAAAACCCTCTGAATCCTTTGAATTGTGAATCAAGTAATATATTTTCTATACAAAGAAAATAAGCTTAATTAGAAAATAAATAACCAATTTCCTTTTTACAGTTTATTAAAGCCAAACAAAAATAGCATCTTGCATACACATGGAACTGAAAAAAATATTACTTTTAAGAGAAACTCCCAAGAAATGGGTATAAAATATATAAACAACAAAAAAATCAATGAAAAACAAAACAAAACAAATATCAAGGAGGAAGCAAGATGGTGGAGTAGCAGCAGACTGAAATAGCATTAGGCCCCAGGAGTTCAGGTAGATAGTTACCAAACCATTCTGCACACCTACAAACTCAACAGGAAATAGAAAAGAGCAGCAGCAATTTTAGGAACAGAAAATCGACCACTTTCTGGAAGGTAGGATGTCCAGAGAAGTGAATCCGAAGCAATGTGAAGATAAACCACGGGGGAAGGGGCTGGCTCCTGCAAGCAGTGGAGCAGTGGAGCACAAAATCAGGACTTTTAGAAGTCTGCTCCACTGAGGGATGGCTCCAGACGCTAAGTGGGGGTGGAGACTTCACGGGGACAGTGTGATCTCAGGACCCATGGGGTCACAGAAAGACTAGGGGTATCTGAGTGTGGCAGAGCCCCCAAGTATCAGAGCGGGGAAGCCGGCTAAAGAGATGGGAGACAAGGTGGGGACTCTCAGCTCAGGGTTACCTTAAACCCTGATCCAAGGCAGAGTCGGGCCACTGATCTTCAAGCAGGGACACCACAAGTGGCAGATCTGGAGAGACCCCCCTCCTTCCTCCCCTGGAAGAAGCGGCATGTGGGAGCGCACGGTAAGAATCTGCTGAGTTTGGAGATTCCAAAAGGGGCTGTGCGCCAGAGATAGAAAGGCTTGGTCACAGGCCAGGTAAGCAGAGCACCGCCGGAGACCACGGAGACAGGAGGGATTGACTGCTTTTCTCTGAGGACACACTGAGGAGTGGGGCCCCAAGCTCTTGGCTCCTCCAGGCCAGAGACTGGAGGCTGCCATTTCCATTCCCATCCTCCAAAGCTCTACAGAAAGCCTTCAGGGAACAAAAGCTACCAAGAGCAAACCCGAGCAGATTACTTAGCTTGGCCCCTGGTAAGGGCAGTGCAATTCTGCCTCTGGCAAAGACATTTGAGAATCACTGCAACAGGCCCCTCCCCCAGAAGATCAGCAAGAACATCCAGCCAAGACCAAGTTCACCGATAAACGAGAACTGTGGAACTCCAGGATTAGGGGAAAGGAACCTACAGAATTCATAGCTTTTTTCCCATGATCCTTCAGTCTTGCAAAGTTAAATTTTTAAATTTTTTTTCTTATTCTATTTTTTTAACTTTTCCTCTTTCACTTTTAACTTTTTTTAACTATTTTATCTTATCAATACTTTTTTTTAAAAAAAGCTTTTTAAATTTTCATTGTTATAGTCGTATTTTATGCCTTCATTATATTTAACTTAATTTTTTGTATACATATAGGTTTTCTTTTCTTAAAATTTTGGGATATAATTTCTTCTAATAGATCAAAATATACCTTAAATCTAGCTCCAACCTGATGACATTCTCTTCTTTTTTTTCTTTATCTGATAAACTTAGCTTATCAATTCCTTTTTAAAAATCTTTTTAAATTTTCATCTTTACAGTCATAGTCCATCCCTTCATCATGTTTACCCTTATTTCTATACATACAGGTTTTTCTTTCTTTAAGATTTTGGAAGGTAGTTTCTTCTAAGAGACCAAAATATACCCATAATCAAGTGGGTGGCTCTGTTCTAGTCACCAGTCTTTTTTATTTACATATATATATATATATTTTTTTTTTTTTTAACTTTTTTCCCCTTCTTTCTTCTCCCCCCAGTTTCAGGTCTCCTCTGATTTGGTTAGCTTATTATTTTCTGGTGTCTCTGCCACCCTTTTGGTATTTTACTCTCTCATTCATATACTCTTATCTGGATAAAATAACAAGGCAGAAAAACTCACCACAAAAAAAGAACAAGAGGCAGTATTGATGGCTAGGAACTTAATTGATTAATATGGACATTGGTAGTATGTCAGAACTAGAGTTCAGAATGATGATTCTCAAAGTGCTAGCTAGGCTTGAAAAAGGCAGGGAAGATATTAGAGAATCCCTTTCTGGAGAAATAAAACCTCTTTCTGGAGAAATAAAAGAACTAAAATATAACCAAGTTGAAATAAAAAAAGCTATTAGGGAGGTGCAATAAAAAATGGAGGCTCTTACTGCTAGTATAAATGAGACAAAAGAGAGAATTAGTGATATAGAGACTAAATGACTGAGAATAAAGAAGTTGAGCAAAAAAGAGATGAACTCCCAGACCACAAGGGGAGAATTCGAGATAAGTGATACCACAAGATGAAACAATATTAGAATAAATGGGATCCCAGAAGAAGAAGAAAGAGAGAGAGGGACTGAAGGTATATTGGAGCAAATTATAATAGAGAATTTCCCTAGCATATCAAAGGGAACAAGCATCAGAATCCAGGAGACACAGAGAACCCCCTCAGATCAATAAAAATAGATCCACACCGATCATCTAATAGTAAAACTTCTAAGTCTTAGTGACAAAGAGAAAATCCTGAAAGCAGCTAAGGACAAGAGGTCTGTAACATACAGTGGTAGAAATATTAGACTGATAGCAGACTTACCAACACAGACCTGGCAGGCCAGAAAGGACTGGCATGATATACTCAGAGCACTAAATGAGAAAAATATGTAGCCAACAATACTATATCCAGCTAAGCTGTCACTGAAAATAGGAGGAGAGATAAAAGCTTCCAGGACAAACAAAAATTATAAGAATTTTCAAACACCAAACCACCCCTACAGGAAATATTTAAAGGGGTCCTCTAAGCGAAAAAAGAGCCTAAAAGTAATAGACCAGAGAGGAACAGAGACAATACACAGTAACAGTCAACTTACAGGCAATACAACGGCACTAAATTCATATATTTCAACAGCTACCCTGAATGTAAATGGGCTAAATGCCCCAATCTAGACACAGGGTATCAAAATGGGTAAAAAAAAACAAAAACAAAAACAAACAAACAAACATTGATATGCTGTCTATAAGAAACTCATTTGAGACACAAAGACACCTCCAGATTGAAAGTGAGGGGATGGAAAACAATTTACCATGCTAATTGACATCAAAAGAAAAGTGGCAATCCTTTTATCAGTTAAATTAGATTTTAAGCCAAAGACTATAATAAGAGATGAGGAAGGACACTATATCATACTTAAAGGGACTGTCCAACAATAAGATCTAACAATTTTAAATATCCATACCCCTAACATGGGAGCAAACAATTATATAAACCAATTAATAACAGAATCAAAGAAACACATTGACAATAATACAATAATAGTAGGGGACTTAATACTCCCCACACTGATATGGACAGATCATCTAAGCAAAAGATTAACAAGGAAATAAAGGTCTTAAATCACACACTGGACCAGATGAACATCACAGATACATTCTGAACATTCCATCCCAAAGCAACAGAATACACATTCTTCTCTAGGGCACATCAAACATGCTCCAGAATAGATCACATCCTCAGTCACAAATCAGGTCTCAACTGGTACCAAAAGACTGAGATCATTCCCTGCATATTTTCAGACCACAATGCTCTGAAGCTAGAACTCAATCACAAGAGGAACGTTGGAAAGAACTCAAATACATGGAGGCTAAAGAGCATCCTACTAAAGGATGAATGGGTCAACCAGGAAATTAAAGAAGAATTGAAAAAATTCATGAAAACACAACTGTTCAAAATCTGTGGGACACAGAAACAGCAGTCCTGAGACAAAAGTACATAGCAATACATGCTTTGCTCAAGAAGCAAGAAAGGTCTCCAGTATACAACCTAAGTCTACACCTAAAGGACCTGGAATAAGAACAGCAAAGAATGCTAAACACAGGAGGAAAAGAGCAATCCTAAAGATCAGAGCAGAAATCAATGAAATAGAAACCAAAAGAACAATAGAACAAATCAACAAAACTAGGAGCTGATACTTTGAAAGAATTAATAAGATTGATAAACCCCTGGCCAGACTTATCCAAAAGAAAAGAGAAAGGACCCAAATTAATAAACTCATGAATGAAAGAGGAGAGATCACAACCGACACCAAAGAAATACAAACAATTATAAGAACATATTATGAGCAACTATATGCTTGCAAATTTGAAAATCTGGAAGAAATGGATGCACTCCTAGAAATGTATAAACTACCAAAACTGAACCAGGAAGAAATAGAAAACCTGAACAGACCCATAGCCAGTAAGGAGATTGAAGAAGTCATCAAAAATCTCCGAACAAACAAGAGCCCAGGGCCAGACAGCTTCCCAGAGGAATTCTACCAAACAGTTAAAGAAGAATTAATACCTCTTCTCCAGAAACTATCCCAAAAAATAGAAATGGAAAGAAAACTTCCAAACTCATTTTATGAGGCCAACATTACCTTGATCCCCAAACCAAAGACCCCATCAAAAAGGATAATTACAGACCAGTATCCTTCATGAACATGAATGCAAAAATTCTCACCAAAACACTAGCTAATAGGATCCAACATTACCTTAAAAGGATTATTCACCACGACCAAGTGGGATTTATTCCAGGGCTGCAAGGTTGGTTCAACATCCGCAAATCAATAAATGTGATACAATACATTAATAAAAGAACAAGAACCATATGGTACTCTCAATATATGCTGAAAAAGCATTGACAAAGTACAGCATCCTTTCTTGATCAAAACTTGTCACAGTGTAGGGATAGAGGATACATACCTCAATACCATCAAAGCCATCTATGAAAAACCCACAGCAAATATCATTCTCAATGGGGAAAAACTGAGAGCTTTTCCTCTCAGTTTTCCTAAGGTCAGGAACACAGGAGGGATATCCACTATCACCACTGCTATTCAACATAGTACTAGAAGTCCTAGCCTCGGCAATCAGACAACAAAAAAAAAATGAAAGGCATCTGAATCAGCAAAGAAGTCAAACTCTCACTCTTTGCAGATGATATGATACTTTATGTGGAAAAACCAAAAGACTCCACTCCAAAACTGCTAGAAATCATACAGGAATTCAGTAAAGTGTCAGGATATAAAATCAATGCCCAGAAATCAGTTGTATTTCTATATACCAACAGTGAGACAGGAGAGAAAGAAATTAAGGAGTTGATCTCATTTACAATTGCACCCCAAACCATTAGATACCTAGGAATAGACCTTACCAAAGTGGCAAAGAACCTGTACTCAGAAAACTATAAAGTACTCATGAAAGAAATGGAGGAAGACACAAAGAAAGGGAAACACGTTCAGGCTCATGGACTGGAAGAACAAATATTGTGAAAATGTCTATGCTACCCAAAGCAATCTACACATTTAATGAAATCCCTATCAAAATATCACCAATTTTTGTCAAAGAAATGGAACAAATAATCCTAAAATTTATATGGAACCAGAAAGGACCCCGAAGAGCCAGAGGAATGTCGAAAAAGAAAGCCAAAGTTGGTGGTATCACAATTCCAGACCTCAAGCTCTATTACAAAGCTGTCATCATCAAGACAGTATGGTACTGGCACAAAAACAGACACATACATCAAAGGAACAGAATAGAGAGCCCAGAAACAAACCCTCAACTCTACGGTCATCTAATCTTTGACAAAGCAGGAAAGAATGTCCAATGGAAAAAAGTCTCTTCAACAAATGGTGTTGGGAAAATTGGACAGCCGCATGCAGAAGAATGAAACTGGACCATTTCCTTATACCACACACAAAACAGCCTCCAAATGGATGAAAGACCTCAATGTGAGAAAGGAATCCATCAAAATCCTTGAGGAGAACACAGGCAGCAACCTCTTTGACTGCAGCCACAGCAAATTCTTCCTAGAAACATTGCCAAAGGAAAGGGAAGCAAGGGCAAAAATGAACTATTGGGACTTCATCAAGATCAAAAGCTTTTGAAAAAAACCAAAAACCAAAAGACAATGGACAGAATGGGAGAAGATATTTGCAAATGACATATCAGATAAAGGGTTAGTATCCAAAATCTGTAAGGAACTTATCAAACTCAACACCCAAAGAACAAATAATCCAATCAAGGGCAGAAGACAAGAACAGATATTTCTACAAAGACATCCAAATGGCCAACCAAACACATGAAAAAATGCTCAACGTCACTCGGCATCAGGGAAATACAAATCAAAACCACAATGAGATACCACCCCACTCTAGTAAGAATGGCTAAAATTAACAAGTCAGGAAATGACAGATGTTGGTGAGGATGCGGAGAAAGGGGAACCCTCCTACACTGTTGGTGGGAATGCAAGCTGGTGCAGTCACTCTGGAAAACAGCATGGAGTTTCCTTAAAAGTTGAAAATAGAGATACCCTATGATTTACCCTAGGGTAAATACTGGGTATTTACCCTAAAAATACAACATATTGATTTGAAGGGGCATGTGCACCTGAATGTTTATAGCAGCAGTGTCCACAATCTCTAAACCATGGAAAGAACCTAGATGTCCATCAACAGATGAATGGATAAAGAAGAGGTGGTATAGATATACAATGAATACTATGCAGCCATCAAAAGAAATGAAATCTTGCCTTCTGCAACAATGTAAATGGAACTAGAGGGTATTATGCTGAGAGAAATAATCAGAGAAACACAATTATCATATGGTATCTCCAATATGAGGAATTTGAGAGGCAAAGCGGGAGGTTGTGAGGATAGGGAAGAGAAAAAAAAAGGAAACCAGATGGGATCAGGAAGGAGACAAACCATAAGAGACTCTCAATCTCACAAAACAAACTTAGGGTTGCTGGGGGATGGGGGGTATGGATAGGGTGGTTGGGTTATGGACAATGGGAGGGTATAGGCTATGGTGAGTGTTGTGAAATGTGTAAGCCTAATGATTCACAGACCTGTACTGTTGGGACAAATAATACATTGTATGTTAATAAAAATAATTTTTAAGAAAAAAGGACATTGGGTCTTCTAGGATGGTGTCCCAGATGCTACCCCAAATGGTCTTTCAAACAGTGAGCATACTGGGATATCGGGATGCTTGGGTGGGGCTCAGTCAGTTAAATGTCTACTTTTGGCTCAGGTCATGATCCCAGGGTCCTGGGATCAAGTCCCACATTGGGCTCCTTGCTCAGTGGGGATCCTACATCTGCCTGTGCCTGCTGCTCCCCCTACTTGTGCACTCTCTCTCTCTCTGACAAATAATACCTTAAAAAAAAAAACCAGAAATGCAACCACCTAAAAACAAAAATATTACCTATTTAAGGATCTCAAGCTTACACAGGCGATTGTTTTCAAAAAGGAATGGCAAGCAAAGAACCAAGTAACAGCAGTATTTAAAGTGCTTCACAGGTGTAAATTAAAGTTTTGCAACACTCAGAGTTTTATGAAAACTATACATGAGTCCCCTAATTGTTTACTGACAATGGTTGAAAAACCATTCAAATGTAATTACATAATTTGGTAATACCTCCCACCAAAGAATGAATTACTAGTTCCCATTATTTATCGTGTGTTCTAGTTACTGCCTACTCATTTGACAACTTAAAAGGTCCCAGATCATAACCAAATGTGTGAAAAACGTAGCTAAAAAACCAAATGGGCATATAAGACTTTTCTTATTTTAAAGATAATTAAATATAAGCTTTCAGACTTGAGAAGTTCAAGGAAACATCTTTCTCCCAAAGAAAGGGGAAAAATGGAAATATTGTGCAAACAAATGTGTAAGTTCAAAGTATAATACATCTAACTGGCTAATTTAAAATAGTAATTGTCCTCCTCCTGATAAGAAGATAGAAGTCGAATTACACAAAGTATCATCACAAGTTACTACGAAACGGAAATCTCAATGAAACAATATGGTTTTTTTTACCTTAAATAAAGGATCATGTATGCAAAATCTCAATTTATTTTGATTAAGTAAAATATATTTCCTTAGTAAGAGAGGCCAGGAGGTAATGAAATTCCACTCACCAACAAGTATACTGCTGATATAAACTGGCTGTATAAAGTGACTCAGCAATGCTCCCTGTACACCAAGCACTTCCCATCTTGTCAATTTGTCACTTGAGGACATACTGCTTACTCTATTAACAACATCTGCAGGACAGTAGACAGTCAGATAAATTTTGCCTTCAACAGCCACATGGAGACTCAGTTCTTCATTGGCTTCAAACGCAGATATAGAATGTGGATTAAGACGCCTAGAAAAAGGAAAAGTTTTTTCCTTTAAAAAACAAAGTATACACAATGGAATATTACTCAGCCATAAAAAGAACAAAATCCTGCCATTTGCAATGATATGCAGGGAGCTAGAGCATATTATGCTAAGTGAAAGTCAGTCAGAGAAAGACAAATACCATATGATTTCACTCATGTGGAATTTAAGAAACAAATGAGAAAAAGGAAAAGGTGGGGGGCAAACCAAGAAACAGATTCTTTTAACCATCATCAACACACAGATGGCTTCCAGGGATGGGTGAAACAGGAGACGGGGATTAAGGGGTGCACTTTCGTTGAGCACCGGGTGTTGTACAGAAGTGTTAAATCACTATATTGTACACCTGAAACTAATATAACACTGTATGTTAACTAAATGGAATTTAAATTAAAAATTTAAAAAATTAAAAATTTTAAAAATAAAATCTATACGTACTTAAGAATTTTTTTCAAACATGTCTAACTTGCCAGTGTACATTTACTTCTAGTAATAAAAACAGATGTAAAACTAAAACAAGTTTGGGATGGAGTGACTTGGTCCCACAAGATAAATACCAAATAGAAATTAACCATATTTACAGCTTCCAGCAAAGATAAATTATTTTTACTGTCTTTACGTCCCTTAAAAATTTTTGTTCCTACCAAAGGTCTTATTGTCTTTCTCTGTATGGAAATTTTTAAAAACTACAAAAAGAATGAAGGAAAAAAACACTGACAATTTGTATTCAAGATTCTTCTCCAATAAAATATGTTAAAAAAAATTAAACGTAAAATCATTTGTCCTGAATTTTTTCTCCAGAAAGATTCCTTGCCTTTGTCTTCAAAGGTGTAACTGGAAAAATCTGTAACAAAATATTAACCATGGTTATCTCTAGATAGTCAGACTTGCTTTCTCCTTTGTGCTTGTCTGTCCTGTTTAAATTTTATGCTGATGCTACCCATTCATCAAGATAATGAAGTTTTAGCTACAGATTGACCAGAAAAACAAATGGAATTTCTTAGCTCCTGCATTAGCATGTGATAGTGCACAAATCTATGCTTTCCTAACATTTATGAAGTCTTAAAACTCGACAGAAAAAAAATTTCAACAGCATGGAAAGAAAGTGGTAAAGTACATGGAATATTTAAGTACTAGTAATAGATCAGATTGAGTGGAGGGGAGGAGGGGAGAAGTAGTAATAGACCAGATTAGATCAAGTGGCCCTCTAGCAGGCCACAAATAACACCTCAAGCCAGAAAGAGAATTCAGATAGATATGAATTTCCATGTTCTATTGCTCTAGGGATTCAGAATATATGATACAGCCATTCTGATTGCTTTCACTTTTTTAAAAGAATTTATTTATTTATATGACAGAGACACACTGAGAGCAGGAACACAAACAGGGGTAGTGGGAGAGGGAGAAGCAGGATCCCCTCGGAGCAGGGAGCCCAGTGTGGAGCTCGATGTGGGGCCTGATGTGGGGCTCAATCCCAGGACCCTGGGATCATGACATGAGCCGAAGGCAGAGACTTAATGACTGAGCCACCCAGGCACCCCTCCTGACTGCTTTTAAAAACAACTCCCATGATACTTACAATTGTGACTTAATCTGGGCTGAACCTTTAGGCAACTGGTTCATATAGAGATAAATGTTGATAATCTGTTTCAGAGTGAGTAGATTAGAAGCTGGTTCTGTACAAAATATTGATTTTTCCATCATAGCAGGATTTTTGCTGTAGAAGAGTAGAAGTTGTCTATAAAAATACCTAAAATAAAAAGGTTATAAGTTTATCAAGTCATAAAATTTTAAAGTAATTTATCTTAAGCGTCATATTCGTAAGTGTCGTGAGCAATGTTCCTCCCCGTGTTGAAAGTGATAAGAACTCCTAAAATAACTTGAGCATTATTTAATGAAGAGTTAAATCCTGTAAGAGGTCCTCAACTGGAGCCCAGTCTGACATGTGACCTGCTTAAAAGCACCACTCCTTGACTACCGCTCCACTCATTTCACATTTGGGTCCTCAACTGTCATATCCTCATTTCTCTACTGATCCCTCTCTTTGTTCTCAGACAGTTCTGCTCTCAGTCTCCTACCTGAAGTGTCAAAATTCTGCCTTGCTTCTATTTTTCTTTCCCCACCAAAACAGACAAACAACAACTGTGGTTCCTGCTCCTTAGTGATTTTAAAGACAAAAACATAGAAATACAAGAACAATACAATGAAGACCGTAAGTTATACTAAAAAGTGAAACAAGTCTCCTGAAAAATTTATACTAATCAAATCAAGGGACAAATACTATTTTGCTTATTAAATAAAAAACATGATTTTAGTCCTTTCATCAGAAATAAGAAGAAAATTCAGCACAAGCATATAATAGGTCCAAGCATGGGAAGAAATAAACGTAAAAGAGGTAATCTTAGAGAGGTCAAGTAATTCAATAAGCACCAACGAGGATTAAAAGACAATGACTTGCATTACCTTCATGGATTTCCTCAAAACCTTCCTTTTAAGATTAGAGGATTCTTTCCTTAGAGACGTGTACTTAAAGTTTTTCAGGCAAAATAATGTTTAACTTTGTTTTAAAATACTCTACCAAAGAAAATAGCACCATCAAAAAGTGTGGATGCATAGGTTAAATAAGAACAGCAGAATGCTGGTAACTGGATATGATCATTGGATACTGGTATCAGAATGCTGATAACTGAATGGTAGAATTCACTATCCTTTTCTTACTTATGTTTGAAAATACCTATAAAAAAGTTTTATAAAATGTAAGCTCAATGCCTTAGCAGAACCAAAATCTGGTGGATCCTGGAGAAAATAACAGATTTCTCACTTTTCATACAAAGAGACTTCTAAGGAGTAAATTCCTGGCTTCTCTCTCCCACCTGCTATTCACTCCTTTTGTAAGGAGCAGAGTAACTACAGAAGAATTTGGGAGAAGAAACTAGGTATGCTCACCTCAGCCCTTTTCTCCCTCTTTGAGATCTGCCAGCCTGTATTAACTTATAGTTATAAAACAAGTCAGGAGGATGAAAAATATAGCACAGGGAGTATAGTCAATCATACTCTGATAACATCATATGGTGACAGAAGATGACTACATTTATCATGGTGGTGAATGTGTTAAGTATTGAACATAAACATGTTTAACATTGTATGTCAACTATATTTCAGTAAAAAAAAGAATACCATATCTACATTCTGCTATATGGTAAACTTTGCACAGACCTTATGAAGGGAAACTTACCAGCTCCAGGTGATATCTTTGGATAACTATGACTAATTTGGGGGGGGGGGTGATATTACCAAGTCGACTTGGTCCAGATATAAAGCTATATATTCCAATTACTTTGATAAAAAAAGATGATATATTTTAAAAAGAGCTGTAGAACTCTTGAAACTGAGTTCATAAGGTCTTGATAATAGAAGCCACTAAAAACCACCAATTATAGACACTGTAGTTACTGTAAGATTTTTTTAAAATGACATGGAAATAATCAAATGGCTTGGATAAATAAGGGACAGTCATATCCGTGGCTTAATAATCAGTAAAATTCCATTTGTAAATAAAGACATTGTTATGTGGTTACTTTGGACTGAAAGCATTAACATTTGGTGGCATTAAATATATGTGTTACCTTACCTAAGGAGAGACCTTCTTGCTGTAACAACAGCATGAGTGTCATGCAACACTCTTCCATTTGGCTTAATGCACTGGCTGTAATTGTATTCACCTGTGCCAACAGCTACAACTTCATGCTGTCCAGCTGAAAGGAAAAGGTTAATGGTAGCAGGTTATTTTAACCTCCCTCTTTCATATGTTCAACCTCTACCTTACCATTTTAAGGTTACTTATACTGACCAAAAAATGGAAAAATTTCGCAGTTTCAACCAAGAGTTTGAAAGTCTTCTAGGAACCAATATTTTCAATACTTCAATAATATTTCAATTAAAAAGACATTTTATAATAGTTCATCTAAAATTTTACCACAATTAATAGAATCATCAGATATCCTTAGTTTTCAAACATGCATTTATTTCTTCTACATCTAGATATGTTTGGCTTACTAGAGACTTCATTTGCTATTTTACTTTTGCAAATTAAGTTATCTACAGCGGCTCTCTTTTTTTTCTTAATCCACTCAAATTCTCTACAAATCATAGTTTCCCTGTTCTACTGACACTGCTTTTTAAAAGACTTTTTATTTGAGAGACTGTGCGTGTGAATGAACAGTGGGGAGGAGCAGAGGGAAAGGGAGGAACAGAATCCCCACTGACAGAGAGCCTGACCCAGAGCTCAATCCAAGGACCTCAAGATCATGACCTGAGCAGAAGTCAGATGCTTAACTGAGTCCTCCAGGCACCCCTGAAAATGTTTTAAAGAAAAAACACCTTATTCTTTTTCTAATATTTTTTCTCCATTTGTTTTTTGCTGAATGAGTTTCCTTATATAATTCTTTTTTCCTTTCACATCCTAAGTATAAGACCTTTCTATAACATAGTCACTAAGCTCATTGCTCTTTTTTCTCTGGAATATTCTCCTCTTGCTTTTTCTTTTACATCTGTGTTGATGATTTCAGAAAGTCTTTCTTTAACTTTCAGATAAAGTTCAGTTTCAGGGGTGCATGGGTGGCTCAGTCAGTTGTGTCAGGACTCTTGATTTTGGCTCAGGACATGATCTCAGTCAGGGTCCTGAGCTGGAGCCCCACAAGATGATTCCCTGAGTTGGGAGGTTCAGCAGGGGGTCTGCTTGAGATTCTCTCTCTCCCTCTCCTTCTGCCTCTCCTCCAGCTCACATGCTCGCACACTCTCTTTAAAACAAATAAATCCTTAAAAAAAGAAAAAGTGTCACATTTGCAAATACCTAAAGGACTTTCATTAATTTGACAAAAACTGTTGAGGTCCTATGAAGTTCCAGGCGCTAAGGAAGATGCTAGGAATAAAATGTTGAGCAAGACATGCCTTCATTAAGCTTCTAATAAGAAAGACAGAAAAAGACTAAACAAACCACAAACTGTGATACATGCTTTAAAGGAAAAAAATATGGGGCCAATGTAAAGAATAATGGTGGGGGGAGAAGATTACCTATGCAAACTAGTTGGAGAATCTCTCCTTATGAAACTGAAATTTAAGTTTCCAGTATGAGGAGTGAGCAGCATGAGTGAGGTAAAGGGGATTGCGGTCAAAAGAAAAAGCTTGTGCAGACCTTGGGCAGAGGGAGACCAGTATAGCTGCTCCAGTAAAGAGTGAAAGGAATGGCATAAGATGAGGTTAGAGAATAAAGCATCATAAACCATGCTAAGGAGTATGTGGTTTTACCCAAGAGAGCTATGGTGAAGCTACTGAAGGTAAGAGAGTGAAAACAATATTGGGTTACATTTTAAGATCACTTCTTTATGTGGAGAATGTGGAGAATGCTGTAAGTCCAAGAAGCTGAAGACATAATGACTTAAGATTTGAGTAATGAAGGGTGGTTGGAAAAGAATAATCAGATCTGAGAATTTGGAGACATAATAGAACTTAGAGATAAATTGTAGAGTACTAGGGAAAGGACCTAGCTTTTTAGTCTGTCTGAGCAAATGGGAAATGCCATTTATTCAGATGGAGAAAGCTGGAGGAGGAGTAAAATTAGATGGGAAAAATATAAAGGTCCATTGTCACAAACAAAGCTGCTCCAGTAAGGAGAGGATGGTGATGGGAAAAGGTAATTATACAGTGTCAGTGTAAGTTCTGAAATGGTGATGTAAAGCTCTGAGTTACAAATAGAAACTCAGTTCCTACTTCAACTCTATAACTCGACCTGCCGTGTTTCAGTGAGATACTAGTTGGATAATGCAAGAAAAAGAGGAGAAACCAAAAGAAGAAATTCAAGATATGATAGGGAATAGAACCAAAGTTTAAATGAAGGGATTAGCTATAAGAGGAAAGATCCTTCCTCCACTCACAGTGGAGAAGATGAGCACAAATGCAAGGAATTACATAGATTTGGTAGTAGAGACCAGAAAGAAGTTTGGATTTGATAATTTCTTACAGACAAAATTAAAAATTATGAGACAGGGCCATTAGCTGAAAGCAAGATGGAAGAGAGGATGTAGGATATTTGAGGACAAAGAAAAGTATGAAATGGACATTTCAGGGAATGTGTGAGCAACCCTACTGGAGACACAGGCTGGTTGGGCAGTGAGGAATACCCATCTGAGGTTCCTAATACATTTTAAGTATGTACTGATTATCTGAGTTACTCCAGGAACATGTACTTAACCTTACTCAGTCTTTTCCTACCCCACATTCACAACTGTATTTCCAAAACCAGATTTATTACTCTCATCCACACTATTCACACTTCACATCAGCTTTCAGATTCCTGTGTATATGGAAGCACCACTGTACCATGTAAATTTGAAATGTTATGTTTTATTCATCCCACTTCACCTATCATTTGTTGTCACATTCATCTTATCACATCAATTTCTAAAAAATATTTTCTTTCCCTGTTCGTTTCTATCTCAACTCTAACGTAAGCAGCTGCATCACAATCACCTAAATTATGATTCCTTAATTCAGCCCCAATCCTTACAGTATTTAAAAAAAAACTGTTGGCAATTATTGCTTAAACATCAACTTATTTTAATCATTACAAAAGTAATTTAAGCTTTTCCTAAATGCCAAGTACTGGGTCAAGAATTTATATTATCACATCTAAGTCTAGTAACTTAAGTAGAGATAATTTCTACTTTTAAGAAATTAGAAGAAAACTGAAGGAGAGAATTATATATCATGCTCAAAGTCATTTAAGTAGCAGAGCTAAGTCTCATGACTTAGAATCAATCCCTGACCAAAAATCTTTCACCATTACTATCTTTCTCATTAAACCCAACTTCTGACTGGATTTTAAATGACTCCATAATTCAGTATATCTTATCAACCTAAGTATATTCTGTATTACTTTATTTTATACACACACACACACACACACACATATACACAGGCACATATGTATGGACTACATATATATATTTCTGCACTAGTAATAAATTTATTGTTCTATAAACAATTGTCACTGTTCTCATTGTTGCTTTCTTCTTTCTATTTCTCTCTCTCCTTCATTTATTCAAGTCTTATTAACTTAAAGTTAAAACTTAAAGTTTCAGTATCCAAATATTTTAACTCTGTCAGCTCTCAACTGTCTATGAATTCTCATACATGTTTGGAGATATATATACACTTTAACTCTAAAAGCCTTTGTATTTAATGATCCACACCCACTAGAAAAGGCCACTTCAAATCAATCAAAGCTACACCATTGTAAAAATGGCCAAAGATAGTCATTTAAAACACTACTATATACAGCTCAAATGATTAAGATATTTAATACTTTTTCCACAAGGCCAAATACTTGGACTTACCTCTTTCAATTATAAAAGCAGCCAATGAATTGCTACATTTCAGATATTCTGAATGATTGGAAATTAGTTGATTAAATGTTTCTTTAACAATTTGTGAAATCTTTGCATACTGAATATGTCTTCCTTCTGGAAAAAAAAATCAAATGGAATATGAATTTGAAGAACACACTGCTTTCTCCCAGAGGCCTCTATTATTCCTATTATAACACTGCAATTGAGTGACTTTGTTATTTACAGGTAAGGGAGTAAATTATAATTTATGTCATGATTGATATTTTAAAGCATTAAATTCTATAAAACAACTACATTATTGAGCTTTATGGAAAACTCCTTGTAAAAAAATTCTTAATATTACATATCAAAGAATTATTATTTATGAAATAGTCAAAAGTCCTACAAGACACAAGTCATTATTCTTTGAATAAGATGCTCCCATATTGCCAACCAACATCTCACTGAATGCTAGTAGTCTTCCCTCAACACTGTGATAATTAAAATACACTCCTTAGTATTTGCCCCACTAAGAACTACTGCAAAGCATTAAGCACTTAGACCCCTGATATAGTCCATGTTCCTACTAAAAAAGTCCTAAACTTTCAAAGGGGATAAAGAGAGTTTTAAGTAACTAGGATCACTAAAGGACAGTTTATAACCAAGAATATACATCAAAGTTACCCATGCATTTTTTTTTTAAAACATGACAGCGCTTAAAATTAAGATTCTGGATAGGGCCCTGGCCATTTGTTGCTTTGGTATCCCTACTAAAGAACCATTGTTTTGGAGAATGAGAGGTTGCAGAATGACCTCCCACAGTGTTTCTCCAAGTTTAGTTGTAAGCCACTGATAGTTCCTGGTGTTTCATGAGGTTGCTCAGTAGTGTATCAAGTGGATTGCAGTCGATTTCATATTTTTAGAGTAAAACAAGCAATGAAACAACTTTGCTGTCATGCATTATATATGAAATGAATAAAATTTTCACAGAAATTCTTTCTACCAGCTTAATCATCATTACGTTAAAAAAAAAAGTACACAAATGATAAAAGTATATTTTGACAATCTCAGCTAACATTCTGCTAACAGGACACAATACCTTTCAGTTAGGCCATTTACATATTTTTGTTTATATCTGTTAAACTTTAATTTTTCTCTTAATATTGTTAATACTATCTTCTTGCCAAAAACAAATTCACATTATCAAGAAGAATGTGAACAATCACAAAATTACAAAATGAAGCTCTGAGAGCAGAAAGAATGAAGTAATAGTTATATTCTTCTGTCTCCTCACAAAACATATAATGTGGAGGTGCCAATTATTACCGTAATTGCATGCTAGCATATATTTCACTAAGACCGATATTGACAAAACCATCATTATGTGGTGTACAAATTAGTTTTTAGTCCTTACGTAGTAAAAATATGAGAAGTACTCACAACTTGTCTCTGCGTACCAAAAACTCATGATACAGAAGAAGCAGTATCCATTTAATGATATTTAACTTTTTAAAAAAATATTTTAATCTATTTTTTAAAAAGATTTTATTTTACTTATTTGAGAGAGAGAGCTTGCATGCAAGAGAGGGAAAGAGCATGAGCATAGGGAGGGGCAAAGGAGAGAAAGAAGCAGACTCCCTGCGGGAAAAAAAAAAAAAAAAAAAGCCTGATGTGGGGCTCCATCCCAGGACCCTGAGATCATGACCTGAGCTAAAGGCAGATGCTTAAGTGATGAGCCACCCAGGTGCCCCAAGATTTTATCTATTTGAGAGAGACACAGAGAGAGAAAGAGGGCACAAGATGGGGGAGGGTCAGAGAGAAAAGCAGACTTCCCACTGAGTGGGGAACCTGATGCAGGGCTCCATCTTGAGACTCCAGGATCATGACCCAAGCCAACGGCAGAAGCTTAACTCACTGAGCCACCCAGGCACCCCAGATTTGGCTTTTTAAAAAAACTGAAACAGCAATATAAAAATATACATTCAGAAGTTGCATCACCAAATGCAGGCAATGTTACCAGTTTCTGAAATAAATTTTGAGAATCTAGAAATATGTATCACTTCAAAAAACAAAAAATGGGACATGTTGAAATGCACTTTTTGCATTTACTTGGTCTTGAACATCACTCAAGGGTAGACATTAGTATTACCTTATCCTTCTTAATGGGTCCATAGAATGAATGAACTGTAATTTGTTTGATCATATCATATAGAGTTAGCAAGTACTGCATTATGATATAGAGTAGAAAAACACACTGTGATTAGTATAGAACAAGAATTGAGTATGGGGCAAAACAAAAAAAAATGTTCTGCTACACATTAAAAGGTTGTACCTAAATATCATAAAGCACATTTGGGACTTAACAACATACCAGTATATCTCTTGATCTTAATTCAGTGTTGAAGGTAAATAATATTGTGAATATAACCAAGTCTCAGTTACTAGATGTATCTCTTCTAAGAAATAGAAAATGCAATACCATTTTCCTTAAACAGGTATATGTGTAATGTACCATTAAGGAAATAAAATGTTCTCCCAAATTACTGAAAATGAAAGATAAGATAAAAATATGACATGCAGGGGCGCCTGGGTGGCTCAGTGGGTTAGGCCGCTGCCTTCGGCTCAGGTCATGATCTCGGGGTCCTGGGATCGAGTCCCGCATCGGGCTCTCTGCTCAGCAGGGAGCCTGCTTCCCTTCCTCTCTCTCTGCCTGCCTCTCTACCTACTTGTGATCTCTCTCTGTCAAATAAATAAATAAAATAAAATAAAAAATATGACATGCATAATGCCATTTAACATTTCTTTAATTTTGAGTAGCTAATTTCAAGTGATCTTCAATATCATGAATAACCTAAACCTATCTTCAGAGTCAAAACACCACTCTTTAAAAATTTCCATTTATTTATTTGTTTATTTAATTTTTAGAGAGGGGGCAGGAAGTCAAAGAGAGACAGAATCTTAAGCAGGCTCCACACCCAGCATAGAGCCCAATGCCGATCTCCATCTCACAACCTGGAGATTATCACCTGAGCTGAAATCGAGTCGAAGCTATGGACTGAGCCAAGCAGGCACCCCAAAATATCATGATTTTTAATGAAATATGGTCCAGTTAGAAATAGGACAATGCAGACAGGCTGTGAAATAGTGATACACTCTATAACTGGCCCAACCAGGATCTGTTTTGGAAATTACTGTGGGCCTCAAATCTTTTTTCTCCAAAGGCAACAACATTTAACTCCTGTGTTTACCCATAAGCTGGAAGGATGAGGTTTGCTCTACAAGTTCTGACAATTTGACTCCTGTCTCAGCCTACTAAACTTGGCTCTAATCATATATTTCCTTAAACATACTGTTAACCACATTTTCTTTCTTCCTCACAGATTTATCTTTTTTCTCGGGGTAATATTAAACTATATTGTCAGTCACTGATCAGAGTTTTTATCCCACTATTCATTAAAGTTGCCCACGGAGGCTGAAAAGACAGACTAGAGCTCTCTCCCACGTTAAGGGATGATTACTTCTAGATTCACCTCACACTTCCCTTCTTTTCTTCAATTCTTAGGACTGTTAGATCAAATTACTAAACTTTGGTGAATTTTGCCATTTGAATAGGCCTATTTTCCCTGGTCTGGTCCATTTACTCCAAACAAGCTCAGTCTTTCTCTGTTTTAGACAGATAATGTAAATTTAAGAAAACAATGTACAAACCAAGTCTGAATAGGCATAAAGTTTATTTTTAAATCCTAATCTCCAGGAGTGCCTGGGTGGCTCAGTGGGTTAAAGCCTCTGCCTTTGGCTCAGGTCCTGGGATCGAGACTTGCATTGGGCCGCTCTGCTCGGTGGGGGGCCTGCTCCCCCCACCCTGGCCTACCTGTGATCTCTGCCTGTCCAATAAATGAGTAAAATCTTTGAAAATAAATAAATAAATAAATCCTAATCTCCAGATTTAGAAGAGAAAGGCACATTTTCATTTTAAATCTATAAGCATTCTGAACTTTGAAGTGTTAACCACTATGTAAACAATGGAGAAATAATTTCCTGACTTTCAGAGGATTCATAATCTGACAGGAAACGGATACAACTACAACACATGTTGAATATGACAAAGTGACATTAAAAAAAGGTTATTATTTAGGAAGCATCTACTGGCACTGATTTAAATATTCCACATATATGAATTCATTTAATCCTCATAATTACCAATGAGGTAATTATTGTTATGGCCATTTTATAGATGGAAAAATTAAAGTGCATGGAGAAGTAGCTGATTGTAAATGACACAATTAGTAACTGCAATTGTAGTTGTAGTTTTCTTGGGCTTGAGTGATAAATAATTGCCATTAAAAGTAAATAGATTATTTATTTATCAAATAATTTATTATTTAGGGGGGCACCTGGGTGGCTCAGTGGGTTAAGCCTCTGCCTTCAGCTCAGGTCATGATCTCAGGGTCCTGGGATCGAGTCCCACATCGGGCTCTCTGCTCGGCAAGGGAGCCTGCTTCCTCCTCTCTGCTTGCCTCTCTGCCTACTTGTGATCTCTGTCAAATAAATAAAATCTTAAAAAAAATAATTTATTTTAATAAATAAATTCATTAAATTTATTTATTAAAGATTTTATTTATTTGACAGAGAACACAAGTAGGCAGAGAGGCAGGCAGAGAGAGAGGGGGAAGCAGCTGCCCGCTTAGCAGAGACTGATGTGAGGCTCAATCCCTGGACCCTGAGATCATGATGGAGCCAAAAGCAAAGGCTTAACGCACTGAGCCACCCAGGCGCCCAAGTAAATAGATTATTTAAAATGAATGTCCCAACCATTAACCACCAGAAAGCTATTGTTTTTCATTAATGACAAGCCTACCAAAGCAAAACACTCTCAAAAGAGCAGCTATACGAAACTGATGAACCACCTCCTTATAGAAAAATAGCCATTTCTTCAATTTTTCCTCTCCCCTCCTCATTTCTCTTTTTTAGCAGAATACAGAAGGAAAATCTCCTCCTTGTAGAAGTGTGACAGGTTTGAATGATAAAATACTATTGTATATGTTAATACCTAAAGCATATTTTGATTATATGTTTAATTTTTTACTGGGTTACTCTTCTAAAAAAAAATCATAAAGGACTTTCCTACCATAATGTACTTTTGAGACATATGCTGGTTCTGGTGAAACAACAGGTTCTGCAGGGATAGGAGGAGGACCTGTAAATGAAAAAAGAAAAAAGCATAAAGAAACATGAAACTTCAATATTCCAAAGAGCAGTTACCCTACTATTCTATAATAAACAGCAATCTTAAAATGATTATTTTTTCTTTATAGTTCTGCCAACTCTAGGCCACCAAATATTAGCTCAGTCTTGATAAATGTCTTACCTATAATGAAATTATACACACACAGCTCTGGATTTCCTTCTTATGCTGCTATACAGTTTGCATTGTCACAGATGCCATATTTCAAAGAGTTAAGAACGAAACCTTGTTTCAGATGCTCATGAACAATTTTCTATTTACACTACTATGCAAAATATTTAAAATTAATATCCCATCACAACTTAGTAAGTAAAAGTTATCGTTTTTCCTAGGGAGATACTACATTCAAAATTTTCAAAGCTTTTAGTCTCATTCTTTGCAATGGCTTTCCAATTTGGATCATGACATGGGGAATCCAGGAAAAACAAACAAAAAAGAACATGACATTAAACCAAAGAAACAACAAAAAAAAAAGATCAGAAAAGATTAAAAGAAGAGTTTCCGGGAGCAAAGGTTCACCTAAATTAATTAGTATCTCTCAAGAATCACTCATAAGAACAAATGAAGCAAACAATACTGCTACTCGGGTCTTAATTTTGAGTAAGACAAAATACTGACTGAACATATCAAAATTAGCAAGGAAAGACTGGCAATGTCATCTTGCAGTTTACATTAGTTAAGCAAAGGCTAATAAGCAAAGGCTAGATATATACACTCTGGACTTTAAGCAGAGTTTTAAAAACTCAGAGAAAGATGGATTTTTTCCATTTACTCAGGAGAGTTGGGCTCAGGTAGAATGAAAACCAAATATATTAAATCCTGTTCTTCAAGAACAAATAATTTCAATAAAAAATGGGACTGCACAAGTTGGCCTGCATTTTAAAGCATCATGTTCAAATAGGCAAAATAATCTTGAAAAAGAACAATATTGGAGGACTCACACTTCCTATTTCAAAACTTAAAACTAAGTGATAATAAATCAAAACAGTATGGTAATGGCATAAAGACAGACACATAGATTGATGGGATAGAGAACCCAGAAATAAATTCTCACATATTTTCTCAAATGATTCTTGACAAGGGAGCCAGTATCAAAAGGGGAAAGGGCAGGCTTTTCAATAAATGATGCTGCAAAAACTGGATAGCCACATGCAAAAGACTGAAGATGGACCACCACCTAACCCCATATACAAAAATTAACTCAACATGCATCAAAGACGCAAACATAAGGGTGAAAACCATAAAACTCTTAGAAGAAAATCTAAGAGAAGTTTAAGGATGACACTGAATTTGGCAATAACTATCTGGATAGGACACTGAAAGTATAGGTAACAAAAGAAAAAGTTGGGACTTCATCAAAATTAAATACTTTTATGAATCAAAAACCACTAATAACAGAGTAAAACTGCAAATCACAAAAAGAGAGAAAATACTTGCACATCACGTACCTGATAAGGGATTGATATCCAGAATATATAGCAGTCTTTCCCTATCGGGGGACTGGTTCCACTACAGATAATACAAAACCCTAGATATGCCATGTTTCCAATACATGTCTTTATGATAGTTTAGTGTATAAGTTGGGCACAATAAGAGATGAATAGAACATATATACTGTAATAAAAACATGAACATAGTCTCTCTCTCTCTCTCTCTAAATATCTTATATTGTACTTACCCATCTTGTAATGATGGGAGATTTTAAAATGTAATGAGAACAAGTGAGGTGAATGACGTAGGCATTGTGACATAGCATTAGGCTACTACTGACTTTCTGATATGTCAGAAGGAGGATCATCTGCTTCCAGACCATAGCTGACCACAGGTAACTGAAGCCGTGGAAAGTGAAACCATGAATAAGGAAGGAACTACTGTATAGAGAACTCAATGACAACAAAAAAACAATAAGCCCTTTCAAAAATGGGCAAAGGTATTATTACCTTTCTCTGAAGAAGATATAAAATGGCACATGAGAAAATGCTCGCCATCATTAATCATTAGGAAAATGCAAGTCAAAACCACAATGAGATGCCACATCATACCTAGTAGAAGGGCTAATATCAAAAACAAAACAAAACAAAAAACCCATAAAATAACAACTGTTGGTGAGGATGTAGAAAAACTGGAACCTTTGTGCACTACAGGTAGGAATGTAAAACAGTGTAGCCATTATGGAAAACAATATGGCAGTTCTTTAAAAAAATTAAATATAAAATTGCCATATGATCCAGCAATTCCACTTCTGGGTATGAAACCCAAAGAACTGAGACCAGAATGTCATAGCTATTTGCACATCCACATTCATAACAGCATTATTCACAACAGCCAAAGGTTGAAGCAACCCAAGTATCTATCGACAGGTGAATGGATAAACAAAATGTGGTATATACATACAAGAGAATATTATTCAGTCTTAGAAAGGAAGGAAATTCTCACACATGCTACAATGGAGATAAACCTTAAGGACATTATAAGTGAAAAAAGCCAGCCATGAAAAGACAAATACTATATGATTCCACTTTGCAATACCTTGAGTAGTCAAATTCATACAGACAGAAAGCAGAATGGTAATTGCCATGAACTTGGTGTCAAAGGGGTAAGGGGGGGGGGGCGGAGATGAGGAATAATTGTTTAATGGGTAGAGAATTTCAGTTTTGCAAGATGCAAAGGGTTCTGGATATTGGATACACAACAAAGTGAACGTACTTCACACTAAACTGTACACTTAAAATCATTAAGATACTAAAATTTGTTTTATATATATGCATTGTAAAATTCTGTTTGACTACACTAAAAGCCTTTTAAATGATTTTTTAATAATGAGTATTGAAATAAACTTAGAACCAGGTTCTTAACTCATTGTGTCAAAAGTGTTAGATTTTCAGGGTGCCTGGCCGGCTTAGTTGGTAGAGCATGCAACTCAGTCTCAGGGTCATTGAGTTCATGCCCCACGTTGGGCATGGAGCTTACTTCAAATAAAAATGAAAAAAAAAATTTTTTTAAGAAGTGTTAAGATTTTCAAAACTTAAAAAATTAAAGAAGTTCTGTACAACTAAAAAAAATTATACTTTAAAAACACATATAAAATATGAAAAGATACAGATGGAAAATAATTTTGATGAGTTCAAAATTTTAAAAAAGATTAAGCTTTTAAGTTTTATGTTATAAATGAATAGATCAGAAAAACTGATATAAAGCTCACAGCAAAGAAATACTCACCTCTTATCTTCCATATCCCTTCACAAGTAAAATAAATCTTTAAACTCAGCTGTTTAGGACATTTTAAAGAATATAAGGGAAAAGGTGACCTAATTAAATTATTACTAGGCTCTGTGACAAGAGAAAATACATTATTAAAAAACCTTTAGTCTTACTTAAGGTAATATTGGTACTCTTTGAGAAAACAAGGGTGAATATAAATGGGGCATCAGTAGATATGGAAAAATGCTACCTTAATTTTCAGAAAAGGCAAAAGATAAATACTTAGAAACTAAAAACTGTAGCCTACCAAGCAAAATATTTGCTAGCCCTAGATAAGCATTTTAAAGACCCTTAGGGAAAAAAGTATTCATCTTTAGAAGCCAATCATAAACACCCATTTCTGACAATTAAATTAGTTGCTTGGGAAATTCTGTAGACTTGTTTTAATGTAATTTCAACAAAGCATTTTAGTTTCTTGAGGGCAGAGGATAGATCTTACTTGACTCTAAATTCCCAATACCTACCACAGTCCTTGGAACACAGCATATCCTGAAAGTATAGATTTACTGATTCTACTGCATGCTATAGTTGGAAGGAAACTGGGAAAATATTGCTAAGGATATACCTAGGTGGGTTAATAGCTGATAGAATAATCACATATAAAGAATTTCCATTAATAAACTGAAGAAGTGTCTTAAGAATATTTCTTGCCACCAGTTCTGCATTTCACATTAATTTGTTGAAGACTCTGGAAAGGCAAAGGCATATCTATAAAAGAAATAAATTGCTTATCACATTAAGCACCAGGTGAGTAAGATTTGTTCACCCAGAGGATAAATCAGTGAGACTGAATAAATGAATGATGGACAAATATGAATATTGGTAAAGAGAGCAAAATTATCAAAAGATAAAATCAAAACTCAAAATTATCAAAATTGAATTCACATCAGAAAAAGGAATTTCTAGGTTAAAATCAGTACATACCCTCCAAATATTAAAAGGAAAAAAAAGTCAAAGAAAACAATATCTATAGGACAAAAGGAAAAAAAAATATGACACCATTCGTAATAAATGCAAATGTTAAAGTTTTTTTTTTTAATGATTTTATTTATTTATTTGACAGAGCGATCACAAGTAGGCAGAGCAGCAGACAGAGAGAGGAGGAAGCAGGCTCCCTTCTGAGCAGACAGCCCGATATGGGGCTTGATCCCAGGACCCTGGGATCATGACCTGAGCCGAAGGCAGAGGCTTTAACCCACTGAGTCACCCAGTCGCCCAAATGTTGAAGTTTTTTAATTAAAATATTCTTTATGTCAAAAAAATTTAATTTTATGTACAACAGAAAATCATTAAAACAGAATAAAGATAATAAACAAACACAAAAGGTAACTAAAAGTAGCACTGTAAGAATTAAAAGAATTTTAAGACCAAAAACACATAACATATATAAAATATGCAAGATAAAAAAGAAATAATTTTATATTGAATTTTAAAAAGTATACTCTCTAACAAAATTAAATTACTGCATCATTGCTTTTTACAAGTCAAATAACATGTAAGAATTTAAGTATTTCAATAAAATAAGGATATTATGACATTTATAGTGCCAGCATGTATAAGACAAAAATCATACCTAGCCCTGAAAATTAACCTGAAAAACAGTAAACAGAAAATAATATGAAAATTAACACAATACACTCCTAAGTACTTAATAAATCCAAAGTAGGACAAACTATTTGAAAACAATGAAAAAAAAAAACTCCACATCAAAACTTACATGTAGCAAAATAAATCATTTTTAATTACTAAATAATGGTTTTAATTGAACAAAAATAAAATATGTGAAATAAGAGTTAAACTTAAAGAACAAAAAGATATTAAGTATTAGAAAAGTGAATAGACTAAAAGCCAAAAAAGCTCAGTAGTACAATAAGTGATAATTTGAATTTAAAAAGAATGAATTTATAATTACTGCTTAAATAAAATTTTTCTTTTTTAAAGTTAACTTTTTTACAGATAATATAATCTACCATTAAGGGACCACTGACAAAAACTGCTTATTATGCTAACACATACATAAAATGACAACATATTGAGGAATATGTTCTTCAATATGTTGCCATTTTATATGATTAATATTTAATAAGAGCTACTATCATTTACATTACAAGTTATTCACCAAGCACTGGTTGAGAGCTTTGCATGCATATTTAATCCTAAGAACAGCCATAGGAGGTAGTCACTATCAGAGTCACCATTTTTTATTACTTATTTTTTTAATGTCCCCATGTTTTAAATGATGAAACATGTTTAGAAATAGGCAAATAACATGCCTATCCAGGATCAATATTTCAACCTACATAATCTATTTCTGGAGTTTGCTTTAGGCCATTATTTTTTTTTCTTTTTTTTTTAAAGATTTTATTTATTTATTTGACAGAGAGAGAGAGAGATCACAAGTAGGCAGAGAGGCAGGCAGAGAGAGAGAGGAGGAAGCAGGCTCCCCGCAGAGCAGAGAGGCCGATGTGGGGCTCGATCCCAGGACCCTGAGATCATGACCTGAGCCGAAGGCAGAGGCTCTAACCCACTGAGCCACCGAGGCACCCCAAGGCCATTATTTTCTCAAGTAGCTTTACCATTCCTGAATTTAATATAGATAGGCAAACTTCACGAAAATTGCATTTAAAATCTCTATTAAATGTACTGTATTAAGAGCATAATAAGAATCCCAATAAATTATAGAGATAATCAAGTTTCTGGATGTGAAGCTACTGGGATTCTGACAAATTATGAGACAATTCACTCAACATGTTTATAGCTTATGGTGCTGAAATATACAAGAGTATTTTTTTCTTTTATATAAAAACTTTATTTTTTTATTCTTTTCTTTGCTATTTTTATTTTTAATTCCAGTACAATTAACATACAGTTTATATTAACTTCAGGTGTACAATATAATGTTCAACAGTTCCATACATTTCTCAGTACTCATCACCAGAAGTGTACTTTTAATCCCCTATACGAGAACATTTTAACTAATATTAAACATGTTAGCAATCAGCAATGGAAGGAAATAAATTCTGCAACTTCTATCTTGCAGTTGCCATGAAACTCTTCAAAAACAAATCCTTCAGGTGATTTCTTCTGGAAAAAGATACATTTTACAAATAATAATCAAGAGCATTTACCTGCTGTTTCTAAAACTCTTGGTTCAGGTTCATCCAATTGTAGAAGCTCATCAAGAGCTAATTTCGCTGCATTGGATCTAGACTCCTTTTTATTTTGTCCCAGTCCAGTCTTATATTGAACACCATCCACCACAGCACAAAAAGCAAAATATGGTCCCATAATGTTACCTTGAAAAAGAAGTCAGAATGAATGCTGCAATAATTCACAGTATGATCTTGCAAATGACATCTGATATGAAAAATATCCCAGTACAAATGTTGTGGAAAACGATCTTGGCCTATCAGTTTTGTGTTTTATTTTTTACAATGCAGGTTAAAAGTAAAGCTGGGTGAGCCCCTGAACTAGTTCTGAGGAACCTATCCAGCAGCCAGTTTGGCTCCAGATTCAACATCAACAGTAGAGACAGCTTTAGAGTACAGATCATGCATGGAGCAACAGTGTCTTGTATAATGAAGCCTGGCAATAGTAAGCATCCAAATATCTAATGAATGACCAATGAGAGGTAAAAATGTGGAGCTTCTGGCAACATCTCTCTTCTTTTGAAATTCAATAATAATAAAGCTCAATTTCTCCCACCTTCTGAGTGCTCTGACACTCTCATATAAGTTCCAGAAAAAAAGGGATCCTTTTGCAGAAATCTTGTGAGTCTATTAGGGAGTTATGATAAGCTATTCACACCACCATAGCCTTGAGGGCAAGTGGAGGGGAGAGAATCCACAAGGAAAACCAAAACAAACAACAGAGAAGACATGCTAAAGAATTAAACTCAATGTCCAGCCATCCAAAATCCCTAGAAGGATTACCTTTACACCATTATTTTTACCTAGTTTTCATTTTTGCCTAATGAAAAATGAAATGGAATCATCTAAATTTACAGGGCAAAGGTTTTTCCAGTTCAAGTTTTACTTGTTTGTAATTCAGACTTTAGAAGACCTTTAGTCAACTTAAGGTTCTACCCTGTTTATGGATGGCTAGGTACAATGTCACTCCACATAAGCCTCGTCGTCATCACCATCATTATTATTTTCTCACATATTACACTAACTTGTTTTTTTTTTTTTAAGATTTAATTTATTTATATGTCAGAGAGAGGAGTAAGAGTGAGCACAGGCAGACAGAGTGGCAGGCAGAGGGAGAAGCAAGCTCTGAGCAAGGAGCCTAATGTGGGACTTTATCCCAGGACACTGGGATCATGACCTGAGCCCAAGGCAGCTGCTTAACCAACTGAGCCACCCAGGCGTCCCTGGGTTTTTTTAAGATGTACATCAAGCTTTTATAAGAAACTCCTCACAGCATCTGAGTAAACTGATTTTCTCTATGACTTCAGTTTCCCAAGTTCCTTCCTTATGATCACCTAGGTTCCAATCCAAATTTACAAAACCTGAGAGTATTTTGTATATTTAACTAGTGGCCCTGATGATTTTTATGTGTGAGACAGCATCCATCAAATTTGTTAATTAAGTACTCGGTGTCAGAGTGCTAAGCCTTTAAGCTTCATCCTATCATACTTCAGATTCTCAAACTTTAGTATGTACTTAAATCACCTATAGAATTGTGAAAATATGGATACTCTGGTCTCATCATTAAACCTACTGATTCAGATTATTCAGCTAGTACTATGAACACAAAATGAATACCATTACTAATCAGTGGACTGTGTTTTTGAGTAGCTTTTACTCAGGTCAATAAAGATTTGCCCTTAAACACTTCTTTTTCTTATTATGATCATGAGTTTACATTTTCCAAGAACAGTCTGAGAAGAATGGAGGGAAAACTAGTGACACAAAAATTTAAGTTCACAGTACTGATCATGAAGTAATCCAACCTACAGTAAGTGTACCTAGGAAAACTCTACCTTCTATATTAAGACTCTATTTTTGTCACCTGTTTACTGTTTTTTCTTCCAAAACAACAGACTGGAGATGTGACTTTACTATGACAATCTTAGCTAAAATCTCAAAAGCTTCAAATTCTTTTACAAGGATGTCTTGAGACCCGTATTGGTGAAAGTTAGCAACGGTAAGAAAAAACTTAAAAAACCAAGCTACTTGATAATGTCTTTGTATATATAAACACACACACACACACACACACACAAACAAGTATTTGTACACACATATATGTATTTTTAAGGACTGTATTTCTTTGACTCTCATACTTTCAGCTTGTCCATGTCTATTAAGAGCACTTATTCTCTTATCCCTCCACTTTTCTAAAGTTCTTTCTAACCACTGTTCATGACGTTAAGAGATTAGAGGATGCTTTTTGCTTTTATTTGATCTGTACTACTGTAGCCTTCCATAGGTTGGGAGGGAAGTTTAAGAGAGAATGGAGAAAATAGTCACCGACAAGTCTGCAGATAGAGTATCAATCATGGAAGTGCTATTCTCACCTCTATACCTTGAATTTCAGAAGCTAAATTAGACCATAATTTTGTCTGGTATAATCATCACAGAATCTTTCTCATTAGAGAATCCAAATATTTAACAACTCTTCAAAAGCATGTTTAATCTACAAGTACTTACACCTGAAAATAATCCACAAGGCTGATGGGATTTCAGTTCAACTAGCCATAAACAAAAAAATTAAAATTCGATGATAAAAACTTTGTACATGTAAGTTATTTGCAGAAAAATATGAATATAAAAATTTCTGAGGTATACTTGTTAAAACATACCAGTAGTTACCTAATCCCAAGATTATGCGAATGTAGAAAATAATCAAATTTAGTAGTACTTTTATGTTCTGTTTTTAACAGGAAAATATCTTAACAGTATTATAATAACCAGATACAACTTGGCACTTGCCTGTTGTTACAGTTTCCTTAAGATCAAGGTGAACCCGCTGCATTTGTGCAAACTGGTGCAAAGCTGACACAGGATTTATCTCTCCACGTCTGTATTTCATTACGAATTCTTTAGGTATTTTTTTTGGAGGAAGGACAGGATTTGAAATAGATGAAAGGCCTTTGGAAAGCAATGGTTCTGGAAAATTACCTAAAAATGTATGGTTAGAGTTGTCAGTTCAGTAAAATTAAAAAAAAAAAAAAGTAAAAACACTAAACCCTACCATAAAATGGAAGATTGTCCCTGATACATCTATTATTATGTATTCTTCATTACAAGTAAGTTTCTACTAAAAAAATTTTTGCACACAAGTGTAACCTGTTGATGCATATACTTTTTGGAGCACCAAAACCATTTTTGCAAAGAAGTGCTATCATTGTCATAATGTGAAGTGATATCAAAGAATCACAGAATTTTAATGATGTCAAGGTCTTCAGAGGCTCTCAAATCTTTTTTTTTTTTCCAACACATGGTTTCACTAGGCCTGGACTAAAGACACAGACCTGGGACTAAGGTCCATTTCTATTTCCTACTCACTATTTTATATTACTTTTAATATTGAATTCAATTGAATTTAAGTGTTTGTCCCTGCTTTACACCTATGCTAAGCGATATGTTGCCTAAAAACCAGTATAAGTCCAGTCCCTTCCCTGAAGGGACCAACACAACCTTACCTTAAAAAGGCAAGACAGGGGGCACCTGGGTGGCTCAGTGGGTTAAGCCTCTGCCTTGGGCCTAGGTCATGATCTCAAGGTCCTGGGATTAAGCCCCACATTGCGGTGGGTCTGCTCAGCAGGGAGCCTGCTTCCCTTCCTCTCTCTCTCTCTGCCTGCCTTTGCCTACTTGTAATCTCTATCTATCAAACAAATAAAATCTTAAAAAAAAAAAAAAAAGGCAAGACAGGCTTGAAGCTGTTAGAATAACTGAGCAGCAAGGAGGAGGATTTCCACATGCCTCTTACAATGTTCAGAGTCAAAATGGAGCTCCAGAAGGGACAAAGCCCCTGGTAAATGGATATGTATCCAGGCAACATTTAAACTGGAGGCTCAACAGTACTTATTGGTCAACCTAGACTCTCAAAGAACCAAGGCATTATTGCAAATGAAAAAGTCGTACCCGTCACTTGCGTAACCTTGGAAGCCATATTCGACAGGCTGTATCTTTCTGAAGAATATCCTGTGGGTGTAGTTACCGTCTGGGTTGATGGCTGAGCTGGCAAGTTCTTTTTCAGCATTTGAGCAAAGCTAGGGACCCGGGAACTCTGAAACCAGTCATTGTTGCCAGACATTTTCTCACCTGCAAATCGTTAAGAAAATTGGCAGAAAACAAAAGTACTAGATAAAAATACTCTGAAATTAAAAATATACCTACATGGCTTAAAGTCACTCACACGACACAGGACTAAATCTCTTAACTCATGTCGTGACTGCTTTGTGACTAGAGTTTTAACAGGTACGGGGCTCATCCGTCCTACATCCCTTCCAAAGCACTGCTACAAAATGGCAAAGAAGGGTCAAAGCAGTCCGCAGGGACGGTCCTTACAACTACTCGGGGCTCAGGGAGAAAGAGAGAAAGAAAAAAATAAATAAAAACAGGAGACCCTCAACGGCCCGATTCCCAGCCCAACCCCCACCCACCAAAGCTGTCCTTCCTGCCCCGTAGGCCGGAGACCGAGCCACAGGCCCGGGGCTCGCCGGCCCCAGCCGCCGACGCCGTTGCTTCCTCCTCCCCGCCTCAATCTCTGGCTTTGGGAAGCTCTGCGTGAGAGCCACGCGCCCCAAGGTTGCGTCTTTCAAAAGCGGCCTCGTGGCGTCCCCGCAGTACCCCGACTAACACCCCCACACCAAACCTCATCCAATCACCAACCGTTTACGCGCCGGGCTTCTGGCCCTGTGCTCGCGCCCACGCAGTTCCCCTCGGGCTATGCCGGCTAGGCCGGCTCCGCGCGCTCTACGGCCTGCGTCAACAAGCGGAGAGACGTCAGACGTCATGCGCGCGCATTCGAGGCCCTGTGAGGTCGGCCTTGTTTTGTGAGCCGTAGCACTCAAGCTTACTGCGGTGGTCACTGCCGCAGAATTCAGATGAAAGTTAGTCGGTGCGGCCCGTTCACTGTCCTGCCAAATACCCTCCACACCCCGCTCACCACTGTACTCACAAAGCACTGTGTTGGGGCGTCTTTCACCAGGATGATTACAGGCTGTCCTTGGGGTGCCAGTGTGTGGGTGGTTTCAGGAAACCTTGGGCTCTAACCCTGGTTATACTCTGGGGAGGCCTCTGTGGACAAGGTTTGGCCTCAACCGTGTCTTTAATGTTTACAGAAAAAAAGCTTTGGACTCCTGCCTGAGTTTCACTGGAGGAGCCGAACAACGAACACTCATGAAAACAGGCGGGGAGATTGAAACCTAATGACAAACCCATCATGGGTGTTTTCAGTTCTTTGCACTCATGAAAGATAGGAGACCCTAATGGAGATATTGGCTGACAGATGTTAAATATGTATATATGTTTCCCTATGAAGGCAATTGGTTTTCTTATTTATACACATTATGTTATAGATAAGATTTTGATATGCGCTAGGTCAATCTTGGCCTTAGCCCAAATCCAAGGGAGCTGATTTTATTAAAATAACCTCAATTGCTTATGGTTGTGTAAAGTAGTCACTTTGTAAAGACTCGAGCCCTCCTGTCCTGCTCAAGGAGAATATTAAAACAAGACCACACTACACCTATGACTAATTATCTTCTGACTAATGCCTGGCTCAGTTTCTCTTTAGTAAATTACCAACCAAGTTTGGTTTATAACCCAGAAGGAATTCAAGGAATTGAGTGATAGCATTATAACAATATATAAATGCGTCCCTCCCTACTTTTTTTTTTTTTTTCCTCTAAGATTCTATTTATTTATTTGAGAGAGAGGACTACCAGCAGGGAAAGGATAGGGAGAAGCGACTACCCGCTGACCAAGGAGCTTGCTGTGGGACTGGATCCCAGGACCCTGGCATCATGGCCTGAGCTGAAGGCAGAGGCTTTAACCCACTGAGCCACCCAGGCGACCCCTTGCTTTTTTATATAGATAAGATTTCTCAAGGATTATATTGTTTTAAAGGAAAAAGGGAAAGAGAAAGAAAACAATAAAATTGATAATATTCTACCTCATTACAACAAGAGGTAATAGCCACCCAAAAACATATGGGCTAATTGGAAGAAAGAAAAGCTTCATTCCTCTCATAAAGCAATGCATTTTCTTTTCTTTTCTTTTTTTAAATTTTATTTATTTTAGAAAGGAAGAGAGAGCACAAGCAGGGGGTGGAAAAGGAAGAAGCAGACTCTCCAGTGACCAGGGAGCCAGATGCAGGACTCTATCCCAGGGTCCTGGAAACATGACCTGAGCCCAAAGTCCACACTTGAACAACTGAGCCATCCAAGTGCCCCTAAGCAATGCATTTTCAATAAATCTTGTTTTTCTTTAGTGATTATCGAAATGTATTGATATGTTGCTTTGATCAAATGCCCATTAATAATTGTAATGATAACTCAAAGCAGAACTTTTTCTCCTTAACATTTGGAGACTTTTGCTTACAACAAATTAAAAATTCAAATATTGTTGCCAAGAGTAATAATAATAATAATAATGAGTGAAAGTTCTGAGTTCAAAAATACACAATTACATTAGGATCAAATTTGAGGAGGAACGTGGAATGGAAACAGAAGCTCAAGAAGTAAAAGGAATGGGTAAAAATTACTCTTAAAGATGAAGTGGGTATATACACAATGTTTTATTTTGAAATAATTTTAGATTTACAGAATAATTGTAAAGATAACACAAAGAGTTCACCTTTGTGAACTTCCCTTCAGTTTTCCCTAATGTTAATATCATACATAGCCATTGCACAATTATCAACACTAAGAAATTGGCATTAGTACAACATTACTAACTATACTATACACATCATTTGGATTTCACCAGTTTTTCAATTAATGTCCATTTTCTGTTGCATGAGTTAGTCCAGAATATTGCATTGCATTTAGTGGTCACGTCTTAGTCATCTGTCTCATATAAAAGTTTTTAAGTCTTTCCTTGTGTTCATGAGCTTGCCACTTTTGAAGAATAATGTTTGGATATTTTGTAGGTCGGCCCTCAATTTGGGTTTGCCTGATGTTTTCTGGTGGTTATACAAGAGTTAAGGTTATTGGGGAGACGAAAACATAGATGAAGTGCACTTCTCATAGCGTATTAGGGAGTACATGATGTCAGCAACTATTGACAATATTAGCCTTGATGACTTGGTTAAGGCTGTCAGGTTTATCCACTGTAAAGTTACTGTTTTTTTCCTTTTGTGTACTGTTTTTGGTAGAAGGATTCCATCTTACACAGAAGGGGAGGGAAATAGAGATCCACCTCCTGGAGAAAGGAGTATCACAGAATTTATGGACATATATTAAATCCACCATACCAATAAATATTTTGAGGAAGATAATTAGAAGTATACAAATACACTGTTTCACCCTGGAGTTTCAATAATTTTCATTCTTCTTTGGGTCTTGCCTGAAACAGTTATTACTGTGTGTGTTTTTTTTTTTTAAATATGCTTTCTGAGCTCAATTTCTTTTTTATTGAGATATGATTGACATAAATTAGTTTCAGGTATACAGTGTAATGATTTGTTACCTGTATATTCTGTAAATTGATTACAATAAGTCTAGTTACATCCATCCCCCAATTATTTTCTTTTCTGTGATAAAAACTTTTAAGATATACTTTCTTAGCAACTTTTAACTATAAGCATATTTCAGAGCTATAGCAGGTCCAGTTCTAGACCACTGCAATAGAGTGAATATCAAAATAAAGCAAGTCGGGGCACCTGGGTGGCTCAGTGGGTTAAGCCTCTGCCTTCAGCTCAGGTCATGATCTCAGGGTCCTGGGATCGAGCCCCACATCGGGCTCTCTGCTCAGCAGGGAGCCTGCTTCCCCCTCTCTCTCTGCCTGCCTCTCTGCCTTCCTGTAACCTCTCTCTCTCTGTCAAATAAATAAATAAAAAATCTTTGAAAAAAAAAAAGGCAAGTCAAATGAATTTTTTGGTTTCCAGTGCATGGGAAAGTAATGTTTAAACTATACTATAGTCTATTAAGTGTGCAATAGCATTATGTCTAAAAACACAATGTACATACCATAATTTCAAAAATAGTTTGTTGCTAAAAAATTATCTTTTGTAATATAATATAATATAAAAGTAATAATCTTTTGGCTGGTGGAGAATTTTGCCTTAATGTTGATGGCTGCTGACTTAGCAGGAGGGTGTTGCTGAAGGTTGGGTGGCTGTAGCAAGTTTCCTTAAGGCAACAGTGAAGTTCCTTGGATCAGTACTTTTCCTTTCACTAATGATGTTTCTGGAGAACACAGTACTGCTCAAAACCATTTTAGTAACACAACTTTCATATTTGAAGTCAATCCTCTAAACCCTGCTGCTGCTTTATCAACTTACTTTATGTACCATTTTAAGTCTTTCGTTGTCGTTTCAACACCCTTTACAACAACTTCACTAGGTGTAATTTCCTCCTCAATAAAATACTTTCTTTGTTCACCCATAAGAAACAACTCCTCACCCTTTCAAGGTTTGTCAGTGAGATTGCAGTGAGTCAGTCACATTTTCAGCCTCCACTTCTAATTCTAGTTCTTTTGTTAGTTCCATCATATCTGCAGTTACTTCTTCCAAAGTCCTGTTAATATTGATATTTTGACCTCCTCCCATGAATAATGGATGTCCTTAATAGCATCTAGAATGCTGAATCCTTTCCAACAGGCTTTCCATTTATTTTGCCCAGCTCCATCTATGGCAGCTCTAGCCTTACAAATGGATTTCTTAGTAAGACTTGAAAGTTGAAATTAATCTTTCCATGAGTTGCGGAATGGATGTTGTGTTACCAAAAATAACATTAATTTTATCATATATCTCCAACAGAAATCTTGGGTGATCAAGTACATTGCCAATGAGTAGTGCTATTTTGAAAGGATCATCTTTCTGAGCAGTAAGTCTCCTTAATGAGCTTAAAACATTCAGTAAACCATTTTATAAACAGACGTGCTGTCATCCAGACTTTGCTGTTCCATTGAACAACAACGTGGTCACAAGAGTACTTCCAGAGTAGCTTTGGGACAGTTCTTAAGAGCCCTGGGATTTTCAAAATAGCAAATGAGCACTGTCTTCAATTTAAAGTCACCAGCTGTCCTGTCCTTGTCCCTAACAAGCGAGTTGGCCTGTCCTTTGAAGCTGTGAAGCCAGGCACTAACTTCTCTGTAGCTCTGAAAGTCTTGGATGACATCATCTTCCAATAGAAGGCTGTTTTGTTTACAATTGAAAATATGTTTAGTGTAGCCTCCTTCATGAATGATCTGAGCTGGATCTCCTGGATAACTTCCTGCAGCTTCAACATCAACACTTGCTGCTTCACCTTTTACTTTTATGTGATGAAGATGTCTTTTCTCTTCAGACTTTATGAACCACCTCTGCTGGCTTCAAGTTTTTCTTATGCAGCTTCCTCAGTTCTCAAGCCTTTTAAAATCAGAGAATGGGGGCCTTGCTCTAGAACGGGGGCCTTGCTCTGGATTAGGCTTTGCCTTAAGGGAATGTTGTGGTTTGATTTTCTATCCAGATCACTGAAACGTACTCCATATCAGCCATCAGATTGTTTTGCTTTCTTAACATTGGTGTATTCACCAGAATAGCACTTTTAATTTCCTTCAAGAACTTTCCTTTGCATTCACAACTTGTGTTTTAAGGAACAGGGAGGTCTGAGGAGAGGGAGAGAGATGGCAGAACCGTTTAGTCAACGGTGCAGTCAGAATACAGACATTTATCAATTAAGTTTGCCATCTTATATGGGTGTGGTTTTTGGCACCCTGAAACAATTATATAGTAATATCAAAGACTGATAATCAGAGATCACCACAAAAAGTATAATAATAATGAAAAAGCTTAGAATACTGTGAGAATTATCAAAATGAAACATGAGACACAAAGGGAGCACAGGTTGGGAAAATGGTGCCAATAGACTTGCTTGATGCAGGATTGCCACAAATCATCAATTTGTAAGAAATACAGTATCTGTAAGGTGCAATCAAGTGAAGTGCGATATAATTAAATTCATCTGTATCAGAAGTTGAGAAGCATTTTCGGAGTGAGGTGCTACTAAAAAGCACAGAAAGAGAGCAAGTGCTATCGAGAGTGATAGTAAGTAGACCCTTGCCAGGTCATTAGGTGGATATGCAATGGTCTAGATATGCAGAGTGATGTCAGGAGATTGATGGCAACAAAGCTTGGGCTCTCAGGTCAAATACAGGTTGACTGGTCAGGTCTTCAAGTCAAATGGCAAGTGAAATGGTACAGGATAGACAAAAATTTATCAACGAATTCTCTTCGATTAGCTCCTTTCCCCTGGCTTCATGTTTCCATTATGAGGAGAATAACCCAGTTTTTCCTCTCAGTACTTTGTTTACTCCTCCCCAGAAGTTACTTGGCCTGTTTCATGCTCTGGAGCTAAGAAAATAAACTTAGCTCCTTCCTCTCTTTTCATCTTTTGAAGTTAGCCTGCCCGCAAGGAGGATGCAAATCTGATTTCCCCTGCTGTGCATGCTGTAAGGGAGAAAGCTGAATTTGTCCAGCTTGTATTAATAGAATAAGTTTGTGTATTTAGAGAGCATTAGCAACCCCATTTGGCCATACAAATAGCCACATTTTCCAATTTAGATTCTTTAAGCGATAAACCTGACTTTTTTTTAAACCTCCATATCTCTGATATCTGTGTGTCTCAATGAATTCCAGCCTTTGAAGAGGAATAAGTCAATATTTATTAATCTTAAGCATCAAAATGAATAGTAGTAGTTTTCTGTTTAAATAATTTTTTAATTGTTATGGTCTCCTTTTAAAGAATGAAAATTAACCTACTTTACAATAAAAGAAAGTTGACGCCCATGGGTTTCACTAGTTTTTTCATTACCCAGATGCAGCTGTACTTATACCAGTGGAACAGATTATTGAAGATTCAGTAGTTCCTTGGTCTGGGAAAGATAAAGCTGGGGTGCTGCCCTATAGGATGTAGTAGCTGTTCTAAACTAGTCATCAGTATCTTATACCATACCTGCCATAAGCAGAATACATGAGTCCAATACCTGAGGGTTTAAGGAAGAAGTGTCACCTCTCACTATTATACCTAATAAGCTCCTTCAAAATCTATGCTTTCTGTCCAATTCTGCTGTCGAGAGCTCTTAGTATACAAGGGAGGAATGTTTCTACTTGGAATGCAGCAATAGTCTTATTAAATTAGAATCGAAGGCTGCCACCCAGTTATGTGGGTTTGCAAGTGTGAACTGGTTCAACTAGTAAATAGGTGTGGCTATAGTGACTAATTCTAATCATTGGGGGAAATAGGGTTGCTGCTACACAATGGAGGCAAAGAGGAATGAAGATAGCTCCGTGATGGAAAGTCTCTTAGTGCCCCTAAGTTAGTAACAGAGTAGTGCAACTCTATGCATTCCCATTAATGCTCAGAACTCTCAGAAACAGAAATCAGATTATGGTGGAAGATATTCTCAATGGGTCTGCCACATTTCTGCATTTCTAGCAAGCACATCTAACTGCTCTTTGTTCGGGACTATATTTTCAAGGACGTTTGTATATCAAACAATCTTGGAAAACAGAAATAGTATCTACCCCCAGTGCAAAGGGTAGATTTGCTTACAGCCCTGGAAGATACCGTGTTTCCTCTGTCCTTGTTAAGTATTAGATTTCCCTTAGTTCAGAGATTTTCTACTGTAACACACCCTACTGTGTATGGAGCATTAATCTGGACCCATACATATTACCTCCATATGATCCAGATAAGCAGAACTATAAAGACATGCAGATGTCCATGCTGTGAATAAAAAAGTCCTTACTTAGTCTCTGACCCAGGAGGCTCATGTCTCCTGCCAACATCCATGAAACTGGGTCAGCAAACTTTAAAGCTTTCAAGCAGAGTAAATTCTCAAACCCTTCACAGTTCTTGATTCCCCTGAATAAGGAACTTTAATCATCTGAGACACTGATTGAGGCAACAGACATGGAATGATGTACAAGAAATAAATGACAAATTCTAACAACAATCTTATGACTGGTTGCAGAAATGAGGGTTAAACCATCTATTTTTCCATCATGGAAGTTTTATGTACTAAATTCTGTGATAAAATTTATAAGTTAGTTATCTTTAAAACTTTAGTACTTATTCATATATGAAGTAAAATAATCCCAAGCATTTACTGGGTAACCGGTACTATGCTGTTTAGCAATATTCCTCCCAATGAAGTAGATGATGATATGCCTATTTGCAGATGAAGAAATAAATTGAGACTCAGAAGCCAGGTAACTTGATCAAGATTAATTTTCATTAGGGTTTTAGAAGAAGTCTTCTTAGTGAGGTATTCCTTAAATATCTTATCTGATATTTTAATCCCTTTCTCTATAAATATTTTTTGTCTCCCTTCTCTGCTTTATCATCCTTTTTTTCTTTTTCTTTTAAGGTTTTATATTCCTGTTAAGACAGTGCAACATTGGGGCGCTTGGGTGGCTCAGTGGGTTAAACCCTCTGCCTTCAGCTCAGATCATGATCTCAGGGTCCTGGGATCGAGCCCCACATACGGCTCTCTGCTCAGCTGGGAGCCTGCTTCCTCCTCTCTCTCTGCCTGCCTCTCTGCCTGCTTGTGATCTCTATCAAATAAATAAATAAAATCTCTAAAAAAAAAGACAGGTGCGATATTAGTTTCAGGTGTACAATATAGAGATTCAGCTCTTCCGTACAACACCCAGTGCTCGTCACAGTGAGTGCCCTCCTTAATCCCCATCACTATTTAAACCATCCTTCCACCTACCTCCCCTCTGGTAACCACCAGTTCTCTATAGTGAAGATTCTGATTCTTGCTTTGCCTCTTTCTTCCCCTTTGCTCATTTGTTTCATAAATTCCACATATGTGTGAAATCCTATGTATTTGTCTTTCTCTGACTTATTTTGTTTAGCATAATACTCTCTAGCTCCATCCACATCATTGAAAATTGCAAGATTCCATTACTTTTATGGCTGATTAATATTCCATTTTGTATATATACCACATCTTCTTTATTCATTCATCAGTTGATGAACACTTGGGCTGTTTCTGTAATTTTGCTATTGTTGATAAAATTTCTATAAATACCAGGGTGCATGTATCCCTTTGAATCAGTATTGTTTTTTCTTTGGGTAAATACCTAATAGTGCAATTGCTGGATCATAGGGTAGCTCTATTTTCAGCTTTTTGAAGAAACTTCATGTTGTTTTCCACAGTGGCTGCACCAGTTTGCATTCCCACCCAATAGCACAAAAGGGTTCTCCTTTCTCCATATCCTCACTAACATCTGTTGTTTCCTGAGTTGTTCATTTTAGCCATTCTGACCACTCACTGTGGTTTTGATTTGTATTTCCCTGATGATAAGTGGTGTTGAGCATTTTTATGTGTCTTTTAGCAATTCGTATGTCTTCTTTGTAGAAATGTTTGTTCATGTTTTCTGCCCATTTCTTGACTGGACTTTTTGGCTTTTGGGTGTTGAGTTTAGTAAGTTCTTTATAGGTTTTGGTTATTAGCCCTGGATCTGATATATCATTTGCATATACCTTCTCCCATTCCGAAGGTTGCCTTTTAGGTTTGTTGATTGTTTCCTTGGCTGTGCAGAAGTTTTTTTATCCTGATGAAATCCCAATAGTTCATTTTTGCTTTTGTTTCCCTCACCTCTGTAGATTTGTCTAGTAGAAAGTTTATGTAACTGAGGTCAAAAATGTTGCTGCCTTTGTTTTGCTCTAGGATTTTGATGGATTCCTGTCTCATATTTAGGTCTTTCATCCATCTTGAATTTATTTTTGTGTTTGAGGTAAGAAAGTGGTCCAGTTTCATTCTTCTTCATATTGCTGTCCAAATTTCCCAACACCTTTATTTATTTATTTATTTGACAGAGAAAGAGAGAGAGAGAGAGAGAACACAAGCAGGGGGAGAGGGAGAAGCAGGCTTCCCGCTGACCAGGGAGCGCAGAGGAGGGATTGATCCCAGGGCCCTGGGATTATGACCTGAGCCGAAGGTAGACACTTAACAAGCCACCCAGGTGCCCTGCCCAACACCATTTGCTGAAGAGACTCTTCTTTTTCTTTTGGACATTCTTTCCTGCTTTGTTGAAGATTAGTTGGCCATAGAGTTAAGGGTCGATTTCTGAGTTCTCTATTCTGTTCCATTGATCTATGTGTCTGTTTTTATGCCAGTACCATATTGTCTTGGTGATCACAGCTTTGTAATAGAGCTTGAAGTCTGGGATTGTGATGCCTCCAGCTTCAGTTTTCTTTTCAACATTACTTTCGCTATTCAGGGTCTTTTCTGGTTTCATACAAATTTTAGAATTTTTTGTTCTAGCTCTGTGAAAAATACTGGCGATATTTTGATAGGGATTGCACTGAACGTGTAGATTGCTCTGGGTAGCTATACACATTGTTTAACAATATTTGTTCTTCCAATACATGAACATGGAACACTTTTCCATTTCTTTGCATTTTCCTCAGTTTCTCTCAGAAGTGATTTAGTTTTCAGAGCACAGATCTTTTACCTCTTTGGTTAGGTTTATTCCTACCTACCTCTTATTGTTTTGGGTGCAATTGAAAGAAGGATCAATTCCTTGGTTTTACTTTCTGTTGCTTCATTATTGGTGTACAGAAATGCAACAGACTTCTGTGTGTTGATTTTTTATCCTGTATCTTTGCTGAATTCCTATATCAGTTCCAGTAATTTTTAAGTGAAGTCTTTCGGGTTTTCTACCTAGAGTATAATGTTGCCTGTGAAGAGTGAAAGTTTGACTTCTTCCTTGTCGATTTGCATGCCTTCTTTCTTTTTGTTGTCTGATTGTTGAGGCTAGGACTTCCAGTACTATGTTGGACAGCAGAAAGTTGACATACCTATTGTGTTCCTGACATTAGGGGAAGTGCTCTCAGTTTTTCCCCATTGAGGACAATATTAGCTGTGGGTCTTTCATATATGGCCTTTATAATGTTGAAGTATGCTCCCTCTATCCCTACATTGTGGAGGATTTTTATCAAGAAAGGATGCTGTATTTTGTCAAATGCTTTTTCTGCGTCCATTAAGAGGATCATATTGTTCTTATCCTTCCTTTTGTTAATTAATTTGTTCATTAATTTGCAGATGTTGAACCACCTCTCAGCCCAGAAATAAATCCCACTTGGTCATGGTGAATAATCCTTTTAATGTGCTATTGGATCTGATTGGATTTTTGCATCCATGTTCATCAGGGATATTGGTCTGTAATTCTTTTTAGTGGAGTCTTCTTTGCCTGGTTTTGGGATCAAGGTACTACTGGCCTCAAGGAAAGAGTTTGGAAGTTTTCCTTCCCTTTCTATTTTTTGGAACAGTTTCAGAAGAGTGAGTATTAATACTTTAAATGTTTGGTAGAATTCCCCTGGGAAGCCATACAGTCCTGGATTCTTGTTTGTTGGGAGAGTTTTGATTACTGATTCAATTTATTTCCTGTTTATGGGTCTGTTCAGGTTTTCTGTTTCTTCCTATTTCACTTTTGGTAGTTTATATGTTTCCAGGAACTTACCCATTTCTTCCAGATTGTTTAATGTATTGGCATATAATTGTTCCTAATATTCTTTTATAACTGCATTTCTTTGGTGTTGGTTGTGACATCTCCTCTTTCAATCATGTTTTTGTTTATTTGGGTCCTTTCTCTCTCCCTCCCTCTCTCTCTCTCTCTTCCCTACCCCCCACCCCACCTTCTTCTTTTTTTGGTAAGTGTGGCTAGGGGTTTATTAATCTTGTTGATTCTTTCAAAAAATCAGCTCCTAGTTTCATTGATTGTTCTACTGTGGGTTTTTTTTTTAATCATTGATTTCTGCTCTAATCTATATTATTTCCCTTCCCTTCTCCTGCTGGATTTAGGCTTTATTTGCTTTTATCTACCTTCTTCAGGTAGAAGGGTAGGTTGTGTATTTGTGTATTTTCTTGATTCTTTAGGAAGGCCTAGATTGCAAAATACTTCCCTCTTAGGACTGCCTTTGCTGCATCCCTAAGGTTTTAGACATGTTTTCATTTTCAGTTGCTTCCATGTTTTTTTTTTTTTAATTCTTTAATTTCCTGGTTGTCCCATTCATTCTTTAGTAGGATGTTTTTTAATCTCTATGTATTTGTGGTCCTTCCAAATTTTTTCTTGTGATTGACTTCAAGTTTCATAGCATTGTGGTCTGAAAATATTCATTGTATGATCTCAGTCTTTTTTACCAGATGAGGTATGATTTGTGACACAGTACGTGATCTATTCAGGAGAGTGTTCATTTGCATTTGAAAAGAATGTGTATTCTGCTGCTTTAGGATGAAATGCTCTGAATATATATGTTAAGTCCATCTGGTCCAGTGTGTCATTCAAAGTCCTTGTTTTCTTCATCTTCAGCTTAGATGATCTGTCCATTGCTGTGAGGGCAGTGTTAAAGTCCCCTACTATTATTATGTTGTTATGAGTGAGTTTCTTTAAGTTTATTGTTGATTTATATATTTGGCTGCTCCCAGGTTAGGGGCATAAATATTTATAATTGTAAGATCTTCTTGTTGGATAGATACTTTTATTATGATACGGTGTCTCTCTCGTCATCTCTTATTACAGCCTTTGGTTTATAATTTAGTTTATCTGATATAAGTATGGTTACTTCAGCTTTCCTTTAATGTCCATTAGCACGATGAATTGTTCTCCACCCCCTCACTTTCAGTCTGGAGGTGTCTTTGCATCTAAAATGAGTTTCTTATAAGAGACCCATCGTATTGATGGGTCTTGTCTTTTAATCCATTCTGATACCCTGTGTCTTTTGATCGGAGCATTTGGTCCATTTACACTAATTACTGAAAGATATGAATTAAGTGCCATTGTATTATCTGTAAAGTTGCTGTTCCTGTAGATCTTCTCTGTTTCTTTCTAGTCTTGATTTCTCTTTCCTGCTCAAAGAGTCCCTTTTAATATTTCTTACAGAGCTGTTTAGTTTTCATGAACTCTGTTAATTGTTGTTTGTCTTGGAAACTCCTCATTTCTCCTTCTATACTGAATGATAGTATAAAGTATTCTTGGTTGCATATTTTTCCCATTTAGCATGCTGAATATATCATGTCAGTCCTTTCTGGCCTGTCAGGTCTCTGTGGCCAGGTCTGCTGCCAGCCTTGTGTTGCTACCATTATAAGTTTAGAACCATTTTCCCCCAACTGCTTTCAGAATTCTCTTTGTATTTTGCAAGTTTCACTATGATATTCATGCTGTTGACCTGTTTTTGTTGATTTTGAGGGCAGTCCTCTGTACCTCTTGGACTTGAATGCCTCTTTTTCCCTTGATTAGGGAAGTTCTCAGCTATAATTTCTTCAAAAAAGCCTTCTGACCTTCTGACCCTTTCCCTGCTCTTCTTCTGTGACTCCTATGATACGGGTATTATTTTTCTTTGGGGAATCACTGAGTTCCCTGAGTCTACCTTTGTGATGTAATAGTTTTCTTTCCCTCTTCTTTTCAGTTTCATTATTTTCCATAATTTTACCCTCTATATCGCCTGTTCTCACTGCCTCTTCAATCCTCATTGTGATTATATTCAGTCTGCATCTCAGTTACAGCATTTTTTATTTCAGGCTGACTAGTTTTTAGGTCTTTTATCTCAGCAACAAGGGTTTCTGTGGTGTCTTCTATGCTTCTTTCAAGCCAGCTAGTAGTTTTATGACTACTTTTGATCTAAATTCTTGCTTAGATATATTGCTTATATCTGCTTTGAGCAAGTCCCTAGCTATGATATCTTTCTGACCTTTCTTATGGGGAGAATTCCTCCATCTTGTCATTTTCGCTAACTTTTTATCTTTTGCATGTTATGAAAGCTTGTTGTTTTCCTGCACCTCAGAGTAATGCTATATTAAAAAGTGGTCATACACTGTCCAGGGCCTGCACTTCAGGAAGTGTTCTGGTGTATTCTGTGTGCACTCAGCTCTTGGGTTTTGGCTGCTCTTTCCCACTGGTCTGTACTCTGCAGCGCTCCTCCTTGCCTATAGTGGGGAGTGTTTGGAACTTTATCTAGATGTGCTTTGATTTGTTTCTAGAAAAAAGCATGGAAAAAAAGCAAAAAAAAAAATGCAATCAAAAACAAAAAACAAAAAACTGTAAGCCTGATTCCAAAGGAGGAAAACAAAAAAGAAGAAAAAGTAAAAAAGAGGCCTGATAAAAAAAAAAAAAAGAAAGAAAGAAAGAAAGAAAGAAAGAGAGAGAGAGAGAGAGAGAGAGAAAGAAAGAAAGAAAGAAAGAAAGAAAGAAAGAAAGAAAGAGAAAAAAGTGATTGGGGGAGGAAATGAAAAAACAAAGAACTATAAGTCTGATTCCAAAGGGGGGAGAAAATAAGGGGGGAAAAAATACAGCCTTGGTCCTATTTCCACCAGAACCGAAGGGGGCGCTGTGAGGCACTGTATGATCAGTAGACTCGGGGCATGTGGCATGCTGCCAGTGTTGCTCTTCTGGGTGAGAAGTGCCCTGTGCTGGCTCAAAGTCACTCCTGCCCAGGTGAAAAAACACTTGCCAAGCACAGGGGGGCAGGCTTTAGTTTAAGCGGCTCCCACCTCTACTAGGGACTGCTGTGTTGCTCTCTGAGGTCCAATCCTGTGTGTAGTGAGGATAACATGGTGCAACCCTTCTCTCTCATCCAGAGAGACAGGAAATCTCACACTCCTTGCTCTTCAGAAGCTCTCACAGAACTTTCTACTAAAGGCCTTCATCATGCCTGGCACCACCGCTCTCCCTGCCCTTTATATTTAGTGTGGCTGGGATTCAAAATTTCAAATCTTTAAGGAGTGAGCACCAGTTGGATTTGCTCCCTCCTCTGGGTTAGAGTCTTGCTGCTCTCTGACTAGTGCCCTTTGTCCCACAAAAACAGTCCCATGCCTGCATGGTGGACAGATTCTATGCTGTGGCACCACAAAGAGCAGTGACTGGGTTATCTACCCTCTGCACACACCTTTGTCCCCTCCTGATGAAAGGCTGTGTTTGTTGGCACATGCAGGGTCTTTTGTCCTTTGAGAGGCAATTTGCTCTCCTCCAAATGTATTCCAGGAATGGTAATGATCTCTCTGCCAGTGCGACCCAGGAGATCCCTGCACCACTTTGTGCATGCTCTGAACCAGAGCCCTCCTCTCCAGGATCGCAGGCCACAGCTCTACTCTGGTGAAAGTCACACACTTCCAGAACCTGAGTTTTGCATAAAACCTGCGACACTCAGTTCCCATCTCCCCGGTCTGGGGTCCGAGAGATTTCCTTCTTGTGCAAACCCAACACCGCACAATCTCAACATCCACCCCACCCCTGCCTCCTTCTATTTTCTATTTTCCCCTGGAGGAAAGGGCTTCTTCCCTCCATATCTCTGAAGTTCTTGTCTTCCCCAATTCACTTCCATGCACCTTGCATGTGCCATGCTGTCTCCCTCCAACTAGGGAGATCCTCCTTCCAATCCTCAGATGGATTTCTTAGATGTTCCTAGTGACTGAACCTCAATACAGTGGTGTTTGAGGAGAAGAAAGCCCAGATTCCCCCTACTTCTCCATCTTAACTCTTTCCATAAGGATTTTTTTTTTTAAGTTAGTTAGTCAGTTAGTTTGCTTATTTATCTTAGAGACAGAGAGCAAGCGCAGGGGAGCAGGAGGAGCAGAGAGAGAGGGACAAGCAGACTTGGTGCTGAGCTGGATCCCATGACCCTGATATCATGAGCTGAGCTGAAATTAGGAGTCTGACTCTTAACCAGCTGAGCCATCCAGCTGCCCCATGATTTCATTTTTGTAAGTTTTAATCATCTTCTATGAAAACATTCAGTAACAGGATAAGCATCTGTTATAAAAAATAAGATATCAAAAGAAGAAAACACTCAAAAAGAACTACAGAGTGAAACCAATTATTGTGACTTTATTACAATAGTTACAAACAATATTTTAGTTATAATCATATCACAATTACTCAAACTATATACAAATAGGTATTTATACAAGACTACATTTAAAAAAAAGAAAAGGCAATTAATGACCAAAAAAAAAAAAGATCACATTATCAATAAGATTTTTTTCTAAAAGTTATGGCCAATAACAAAAATTCACAGTTACTCTGAAAATATTTTAAAGATGCAGGAATCATATTGCACATAATACGATTATAAACCCTACTAGGCAGATTTATATATTTTAATCTAGTTTTTCACAAAATGTACATTATCATGCAATACTTCACTGTATATAGAATGGTGGAACTAGAATAAACAGGTTAACTTACAAACTTTCAATATAATGGCCACAAAATTAGAGTTATTTTAAGTTATACTGAAAATAATTTTACTATACAAAAAAAAAACAAACACTCCAGTGTAATAAAACTTAACAGACACAATCTTAATTTGTTCACAGATCAAGTTACTTTTTTTAGTGTTCTTCTTTGTCTTTTCCTTTCTTTTCCTTTTCATCCTGTAGTGCAGTACCGAGTTTTTTAATAAGAACTGACAGAACCTTGTCAAGGGGGTCCATGACTCCTCTTTGAAGCCATTTAGGAATAGTAGTCCTGGCATGATGAAAGCCCAGTTTTTGAAGAATATAATCAACACCTACTGGATCAATCTTTCTTCCAGTCCAAGAAATTAATCTAAAATTACAAATAATAGGTATTAAGGAAGACAGTGTCATAACACAGTCCTGAAGGTAGGTTCAAGAACATCACTAAGCCTCCATAATATGCTCAAGACGGACTGTTCTCAGTAGGTGCAACTGAATAATCTAAGTTATAATTCCTCGGTTTATTTTAACAGTATTTTAAAAATGTGATTCTATGTATTCTTGAGAGTCCATGTGTAGCAGTGGAGTTAAGTGAATTTCATTCTGATTATTTTATTTTAGGCCTCTTAAGTTACAGGGTCATCTTGAAATTTAAATAACATCTGGTTCATTCTAAAAGATGTTAACTTGATGGGAGGAATCCTTTTACAATGTGTACATATATCAAATTATGATACCATCCACTTAAAATATCTTACATGTTTTGTCAATTATACCTCAATAAAGCTGAGAAAAAAAATAAGAGTTCAACATATATGTAGCATAATGGTAGGGACTAAAAGGCTGAGACTTCCTGAGTTTTTGCTATGTGCTAAACATGTTTGGGAAAAACCATTTTCTTCCATTGCCTTCCATATAGAGGAGCAGCCATTAGTGAAACACGCCTGGTCTTTCTCTGTTCCTATATTAATATCCTGTATTAATGATTTATCTGATTGGCAAGTTAACTGAGGAACTGGGTTGTGTAGTTCAGTACTCTCTTCCCTACCTTAAGGGCCACTCATTTTGACTATTGCTCCATGCAATAGGTTTCTCAAGGACAGGCTCCTAAATAGGTTAGCCCCAGACTGTTCACAGCTGCCTACAGCCGGTTGAGTTCACACGGCTGCCAAGTGCAGAACTCAAGGTGGGGGAGGGCACACAATTCTGGTGTTCATGATGAAGATCCTGTAGGTAAGTCCAAACCTGGACTCTGTAGTAGAAGGCCATTATTGCCAGACATCCAAACCACATTCTCTGCTATGAGCTTTATCACTATTAAAACTGTCATTTTGATTTCCAGCTGCCTCTCTCTCACTGTTCAATCGCTTCTGAACTTGGGCAGGAAAAGAGGGTACAAAGCACTGATCTGCTAAGACTCTACTAGTTATAAGCATTTTGCATTAATTAACTCATTTAACCATTGTAACAACCTTACAAGGTAGGTAATACTGTTTACCAAATTTTTCTTATGAGGCAACTGAAGGAGAAATAGGTTAGGTCCTTTGGCCAAGATCATTCAATTTACTATGATATCTAGACAACAGGATTTAGAGCTAGAGCTCTTCAACATTCTCTCCACCACTACACCATATTAACTAGTTTCTTGATGGTATGCTATAAAAAAAAAAAGAATGGCAAATTAAACTTTTTATGCTCATTTTAAATTAAAAGATACTTAATTTCATCATAGATTTACAAATACAAAACAAATTTTCTCGGTAGTTTTTTGCATTAGGATATTTGCAATATTTTAATTTTGTTCTGAGTACTGACACTGTTAATACTTCTCATGAGTATATGTATTGTTAATTAATACCAAATTTTATTTTATTTTTTAAAAAATATTTTATTTATTTATCAGAGAGAAACAGAGAGAGAGTGAGAGTACAAGCTGGGGGAGGGGCAGAGGGAGAAGGAGAAGCAGACTCCCTGCTGGGCAGGGAGCCTAATGTGGGGCTTGCTCCCAAGACTCTGAGATCATGACTGAGCTGAAGGCAGATGCTTAACTAACTGAGTCATTCAGGTGCCCCCAATACCAAATTTTATTATAAATTATTAACACAAAGTCACTACTTTCTGCTTATACATGAATCCACTGTGTAATGGATATTTGGTTGCTATGGAATTATTCTGTGGCATAAATGTCTGAAATAATAACCTTATCTAAAAGAAATCTGTACTGTTCTGCAGAAATGTGCCAGAGTATATGGACTTTTTTTTTTGATACTGTTATTCCATGATTCAGAGAGTTAAAATTTGATTAACAAAGCAGATGAGAGGAAAGGTAAAAATGACAGGAAGATTGTGAGTGGTAACCATAAACAAGGACATACAGTGCAAGTACCACTAGTTACAGCAGCCATTGTAAATGTAATTAAGATTGGAAAATAGTTTGGAAATTTTAATATGAAAATAAGTTGATATAATTGGGATCATGACTGTAGTAGAACAGTCTCTGTAAATGAACCTGAATCTGACAGCATTAAATTCAACATTTCAGGATTGTTGAATTACTTACTGTTTAGCACGCAGACAGAACAACTCTGTGACACTGTAGGTTCTATTAACTGTTGTAACATGTGTGAGAAATTGTAATAATTCCTTAATGATGATGTATGGCTATTATTGTGTCGTCCCTAACTAAGAAACAAAAAAGTTTACTGCAGGTCCCTCAAACACCTGAGAATAATATCCTGGTAAAAAAGATGGTTAAAAAAAAGTAAGAGCAATGGTGGACGTGGAGTTATTCTCATCTGTTAGTGATTAACCGATGGAATGTCACACAGTGGAGAGTGCTGAGCTAGTTGTGGTGGCCATGCTTCTTTTGTGTTGTGCTAGAAGCACTTAAAAAAAGCAGAAAGGAGGGACGCCTGGGTGGCTCAGTGGGTTAAAGCCTCTGCCTTCGGCTCGGGTCATGATCCCAGGGTCCTGGGATCGAGCCCCACATCAGGCTCTCAGCTCAGCAGGGAGCCTGCTTCCCCCTCTCTCTGCCTGCCTCTCTGCCTACTTGTGATCTCTCTCTGTCAAATAATAAAAAAAAAAAAGCAGAAAGGAGCAGAAAACATGGCCAGAAGATAGTGATGTTATAAGTAGCTAACTTCTAAAAACTGTTTTTGGTAAACTGTATATAACTTGCTCCATTATTTATGACCTTTTTCTCATGATAATCCCACAGGATACAGGGAAATATATATATCCACTACTTACCTGAGAGTGGGTTCTAGATGCCATGTGTTGCACATAAAATCTCTCCAGTCCACAGTCGTGTAAGTGATGCTGTCCTCTCTGTCTCTGTCAGAGGAATTGTCATCATGTATAATAATTGGGCTTTTCTGTCCTGGTCGAGTAGATAAAATCCGAGGTGGAAAAATGGCTATAATGAAAATAATAAATTAATATTACAAATAGATATCTTATAAATTTATTTTAAATCACCATATGAACAGTATAATTGGCTCCATTTGTCATTTTACTTATGAACAGGCCAATTAACTTAATTACCTTTCTGAAAAACTAGTATTTTAAAATAAGCCATAAATAACTGCCAGTTATTATTTCTTAAAGCCAATGTCAAAGTTAGCATGTCACTTTTTTTTTTTTGAGGAATAGCATATATTTTACATATATTTGCGTGCTTAAAACTAATGGTAAAGAAAGCTGAGATTTATTTGATAGCAAGGATGGTTGCAGTGGACATTTTACATATGTAAAATATATGTATATATATTTATATTTTATATATGTAAAATACATGTAAATATATTTTGCATATATTTGCGTGCTTAAAACTAATGGTAAAGAATGCTGAGATTTATTTGATAGCAAAGAATGGCTGCAGGTTGACATTTTTTTAGCAATTTTATTGAGATACAATTCATGTATCATACAGTTCACTCATTTAAAGTGTACTATTCAAGGGCACCTGGGTGGTTCAGATGGTTAAGCATCTACCTTTGGCTCAGATCATGATCACAGGGTCCTGGGACTGAGTCCTGGATCTCTCTCTGTCTTTCTCTGTCTCTCAAAAATAAATAAATAAAATCTTTAAAAAAAAAAAGTGTACCACTCGATAGTTTTAGGATGTTACTGTCTCTATATATTTGAACACTGGTACTAAGTTAGGAACTTTTTATGTAAGCAGTCTTTCACTCTTTATAGTGAATACTCAAATGTTTTATGAAAGACAAATTCTTTTTAAATTGGTGATCATAATATATATATAAAATTAAAATCAAATCTGAGACAATGTAGCTTTCATTTGGCAAATTTTAATGTATATAGCATTTCTCTTAAGAGTAGAGATTTTCAAGACACAAATTGGGCATAAAATAATAGATAAATTAGGTAATATGACAGGCATTATGTAACTCTGGTTTTAACTTTATCATGAATTAGCAGTAGGGATAACATATTCATTGAGAATGAGCCTGGGAATAAAACTGTCCTTACATTCAGATTACATAAGAATATAGATGTCTTCAGTTACTGCCTCCTCACAATCACTCTGTTTTTATTTCTGGTAGTTGTTACAGTGCTACAATATCTTGATGTTCTAGAAATATGCTGATTCTAGTCTAGCCTTACATGCTGTTAAAGATTATTCTCAGGCATGTTTATGCTTATTTTGGTCAAAACTAATTGCTTTTAGTTTTTAATTACAAAATACACTTATAACTATTAAAATATTTTTATTTATAATTGAAATTCCTAAAAACAATAACATTTGGTTATTGTAAATCTGATAATCAATCCTTATTTCCTTTTTTCCATTAAAATAGTGTTATACAAGTTTGATTTTCTACTTTTAAATATAATTTATATGTAATAAATTAATTTCAGGTGTACAAGGTGATTTAGCAAATACATACATTTTGAAATGCTTGCCACAAGAACTATATTAAAATATTACTGATTATATTTCTTATGTTTTACTTTTAATCCCCATGACTTATTTTATAACTGGAAGTTTGTAGCTCTTAATTCCCTTTATCCATTTCACCCATTTTCCCACTCCTCTCCTCTTCGGCAACCACCAGATTGTCCTCATTGGGTCTGTTTCTCTCTTTTTTGTTGTTGTGCACGAGTTTGTATCTAAAAAGAAAGTGCTTTTTTTTTTTTTTTTAAATATGCACAGTTCATGGCAGACCAAAACCAAAACATATTTCATAAAATGACAAAGATTTCACATAATAACTGCAAAAGAAATCTGGCAGATTTTTATATAGACATGGACTAGAAAAGAATTCTGAACTTCACAGGTTTATTCAGAGTCTCTGTTATTTTTCCCACATTAAATTTAAATATTAAGGCACAGAGAAAAACAAGAGGATTACTAGGAACTGGTATATGTTGGTGCTTTAAGTGAAGACTGGATCTAATTATATATAATATTTCCAATTATATGGTTTTAGTCATTTAAGTTTCAACTAATGTCTCACAGATTTCTTCCAGTCATCATTACTGATTTTACTCTCACTGGATTTTTGGCACGTAGATTGAACAGTAATGGAGCAGCAATTCAATCTATGTTATACTACTTTTGCATTGTTTTTTGATAATCTGTTTTCTTCACTTAAACATTCACCATGAGGCCATCTTGAAATACCTGCTAGACTAATTTTATCTTTTTGCTCATTATGAAAATGAAGTATTATAGGGTGACCTAAACAAATAGCATATATTCCAAGCAATTAAAAAAAAAATCACATCTGCTATTTTACTAGTATATATTCATATATTTGTGCAATAAATACTTATTGGGTAAAGACCATATGTTTGGAGACTATTCCATATCATCATATTTCTGACGACTTCATTCTTTTAAATACTACAGAGTATTCCATTCCATTTTATGGACACCATAATGTATTCAACCAGTTCTATAGGGATATTAAGGTCACCATATGTTTCCTAATGGACAAACATGTAAATTTCCAGGCGATAAACCAATGTTAGCTAGCTCATAAAACACCACCACTGAAGTCCAAATTATTTATTTATGAAAAGATAATGTTTTCTGCATTCTAAACAAATTTATTTACTTAATTCTGTTTTCCTAACAATGTATATAATTCATGCTATTATGTAGTTGTTTTTTTAGCCATTTCATTTGACTAGCAATATTTCCTCAAAGAGCTTTTCCTTATCTTCCTCCTTTGTGAGATTCTCCTACAAGGCCTGATAATGTACATAACAAACATGGAAACATTTTGTAAAGTATAAAACACCATTCAGTGTCAATTATATTTAGAAAAAGAGTGTCACGGACATAGCAGACCCTCAGAAACTCTGTCACATAGTTTTACTAATATATTATTTATATTTATTTCACCAATTGATATTTTCAACTCAAAGGAAGGAGACACATTCCACTCATTTTATCACTAGACGATAAAAATCCATTTAAATGACACTGACAACAGCCTTTGCTGAAATTGGAAAGAAAAAAAAGAAAAAAAGAAACGCTACTCACCTTTTTCTTTTTCTTTAAGATAAGCTGACACTAAATCATGAAGAAACATGATGAGCTCAGCATCCATAGTCACACAAATGTGGTCAGTAAACTCTGTCACCACACTACATTCTACCTTCGGCTTCAGGCTGGCATCTGTAATGGCAAAGTTCTATAGTAAAAGATTTAATGAGATATGTCCCTTTCTCTTCCTGTTTATAAGGGATTTACAAGGGTTCATGTAAATGCACCCATTTAAATGCAACTATAGACAACTGAGTAGTTTCTGAATGTGATTTACAAATGATGATATAGTTTACTGAGCACTTTCCAAGTATATGCCACTTACTCCTCATAAAACACTCTGAATGAAATCCTATTATTATCCCCCATTTTACTGAGGAGAAAAAGGCACAAATGGATTAAATTATTTGCCAGAAGCCAAAAGCTGGTAAGAAAAACTAAGTAAATAAATTAGACTATATTACTATTACACAAATAACCCGTGAGAAAACAGTAATTCGAAGTTCCTTTAGAATTTTCTTAGTTACTTTAAAAACTATTTTTCTACATACCCTGTAATGAAGGTTCCTGTGGTTCTTGAACATGAATGGATTTAAATTCAAGCTGCATCCTTGGTAATGCAAAGATAGTCTCTGTTTCATGATTGTAGCTAGAACCTCCTCTGAATCCACTCAACAAACTAGAATTCTTCACTGTAGTGCTATTCTCAGTATTATTAGCATCAACATTACGAAGCAGGTTTAGCTCTATATGGACAATAATAAAGACAAGAAGAATCAAATGAAACCAATAGGCAATGATAAACCTATAGCTTTCATGACACTATCATACACAGAATTTTTTAGAAGCTAGAAAATAATGACCCACATTTTTAAAAGTAGAGCCATATAAAGCTTTGGTCTTGAGAATAGTTACCTATATATTAATCTATTGAAATTGATCTATTGAATCTATTTATATATAAATATAGTGATATGTTTATATATATGTAGTGTTTTAATCATATATATAGATAGTGATGTATATCACTATTCTCAAGACTGAAGCTTTATAACATGATTTTTGGATAAATCTAATACATTTTATTTTTGTTTGTCAAACTTTAAAATGAATTATCATTTTTAACTAAATTTCTGTCTAAATTTAAGACTTTCACTAGGCTCAGAGTTCTCCATTGATTGAATACTTTACTCTTACATAGAATTCACAAGTAAGTATGTTCCTGACCTTGAAATAAGGTAGAAGTCCTGATTTTCCCCAACATAAGTGCTAGGTTTTCTTATAAAAATTAGCAGTTCTCAGGTACTCGGGTAGCAGTGCAGTTTGCTAATAGCCCCTCTATGGTATCGCAGCTAAAAGAACCCTTTCCTCAAAAATCTCTCTTTGGAAGGTAGCAGAGTCAGTACATAACAGTCAATACATACATAATCTTCTAATTTACTTCCTTACCCTCCTTTGTTCTCAGAACCTTTTTAATAGTCTCTAATCCCTGGCACTGCCTATTCCATAGTAACTATTTTCAGTGGTGCCCAAGTCATCTTTACCATTTTGAAAGGTGGTTATTTTTAAGGAAAACATTCAAGTCTTAGCAGGTCTCAGTGTAGTCACTTTTCCATGATTGGGGAATATTATTTAGTTTTATTCTATTCCAACCACCCCAAACCTTAAAGTTGGTGGCATTCTATTACTTAGTTATGTAGTAACTTTACCAAGCTTCTCATGTTTAGCATCACTACAAAAATATTTTTCTAACTATAATAAACTTCGTTTATTTAAACCAACTTTATTTTGAATATTTTCAGTTACATCTAAAATAATTTTTAGTCTATGAGATGTTACACTACCAGGATGGTAAATCAGGTACTAATATTGTTATTTATGAGTAAAATGAAACTAGTTTAATTAAAGAATTGAACATTCTCTCTCCACTTAAATTCTAAACACAGGCAACAGAGCTCCAAATAAAGAAAAATCTCGGGGAGGAGTCAAGATGGAGGAGAAGTAGCAGGCTGAGACTACTTCAGGTAGCGGGAGATCAGCTAAATAGCTTATCTAAAGATTGCAAACACCTACAAATCCAACGGGAGATTGAAGAGAAGAAGAACAACAATTCCAGAAACAGAAAATCAACCACTTTCTGCAAGGTAGGACTGGCGGAGAAGTGAATCCAAAGCGACGGGAAGATAGACCGCGGGGGGAGGGGCCGGCTCCCGGCGAGCGGTGGAGCAACGGAGCACAAAATCAGGACTTTTTCTACGGAAAGCGCTCAAGGAACAAAAGCTCCCGAAAGCAAACCCAGCAAACCCGAGCGGATTACTCAGCCCGGCCCCGGGTAAGGGCGGTGCAACTCCGCCTGGGGCAAAGACGCTTGAGAATCACTACAACAGGCCCCTCCCCCAGAAGATCAACGAGAAACCCAGCCAGGACCAAGTTCACCTACCAAGGAGTGCAGTTTCAATACCAAGGAGAGCGGCGAAATTCCAGAGGAGAAGAAAGCAAAGCATGGAACTCATGGCTTTCTCCCCATGATTCTTTAGCCTTGCAGTTAATTTAATTTTTTTTCTTTTTCAATTTTTTTTTCTCTTCTTCTGCTAAATGTTTTTAACTTTTACCGTTTTCTTTTTCTAACGTTTTTAAAATAGTTTATCTAATATATATATATATATTTTTTCCTTTTTATATTTTTTATCGGCTTACTTTTTTTAATAGTTTCTTTTTTTTTTTTCCTTCTTCTGAACCCCTTTTTATCCCCTTTCTCCCCCCTCACGATTTGAGATCTCTTCTGATTTGGCTAAAGCATATTTTCCTGGGGTTGTTGCCACCCTTTTAGTATTTTACTTGCTCCTTCATATACTCTTATCTGGACAAAATGACAAGGCGGAAAAATTCACAACAAAAAAAAGAACAAGAAGCAGTACCAAAGGCTAGGGACCTAATCAATACAGACATTGGTAATATGTCAGATATAGAGTTCAGAATGATGATTCTCAAGGTTCTAGCCGGGCTTGAAAAAGGCATGGAAGATATTAAAGCAACCCTCTCGGGAGATATAAAAGCCCTTTCTGGAGAAATAAAAGAACTAAAATCTAACCAAGTTGAAATCAAAAAAGCTATTAATGAGGTGCAATCAAAAATGGAGGCTCTCACTGCTAGGATAAATGAGGCAGAAGAAAGAATTAGCGATATAGAAGACCAAATGACAGAGAATAAAGAAGCTGAGCAAAAGAGGGACAAACAGCTACTGGACCACGAGGGGAGAATTCGAGAGATAAGTGACACCATAAGACGAAATAACATTAGAATAATTGGGATTCCAGAAGAAGAGGAAACGGAGAGGGGAGCAGAAGGTATATTGGAGAGAATTATTGGAGAGAATTTCCCCAATATAGCAAAGGGAACAAGCATCAAAATCCAGGAGGTTCAGAGAACCCCCCTCAAAATCAATAAGAATAGATCCACACCCCGTCACCTAACAGTAAAATTTACAAGTCTTAGTGACAAAGAAAAGATTCTGAAAGCAGCCCGGGAAAAGAAGTCTGTAACGTACAATGGTAAAAATATTCGATTGGCAGCAGACTTAGCCACAGAGACCTGGCAGGCCAGAAAGAGCTGGCATGATATATTCAGAGTACTAAATGAGAAAAACATGCAGCCAAGAATACTATATCCAGCTAGGCTATCATTGAAAATAGAAGGAGAGATTAAAAGCTTCCAGGACAAACAAAAACTGAAAGAATTTGCAAATACCAAACCAGCTCTACAGGAAATATTGAAAGGGGTCCTCTAAGCAAAGAGAGAGCCTAAAAGTACTAGATCAGAAAGGAACAGAGACAATATACAGGAACAGTCACCTTACAGGCAATACAATGGCACTAAATTCATATCTCTCAATACTTACCCTGAATGTTAATGGGCTAAATGCCCCAATCAAGAGACACAGGGTATCAGAATGGATAAAAAAACAAAACCCATCTATATGTTGCCTACAAGAAACTCATCTTAAACCCGAAGACACCTCCAGGTTTAAAGTGAGGGGGTGGAAAAGAATTTACCATGCTAATGGACATCAGAAGAAAGCAGGAGTGGCAATCTTTATATCAGATCAATTAGATTTTAAGCCAAAGATTATAATAAGAGATGAGGAAGGGCACTATATCATACTCAAAGGAACTGTCCAACAAGAAGATGTAACAATTTTAAATATCTATGCCCCTAACGTGGGAGCAGGCAACTATATAAACCAATTAATAACAAAATCAAAGAAACACATCCACAAGAATACAATAATAGTAGGGGATTTTAACACTCCCCTCACTGAAATGGACAGATCATCCAAGCAAAAGATCAACAAGGAAATCAAGGCCTTAAATGACACACTGGACCAGATGGACATCACAGATATATTCAGAACATTTCATCCCAAAGCAACAGAATACACATTCTTCTCTAGTGCACATGGAACATTCTCCAGAATAGATCACATCCTCAGTCCTAAATCAGGTCTCAACCGGTATCAAAAGACTGGGATCATTCCCTGCATATTTTCAGACCACAATGCTCTGAAGCTAGAACTCAATCACAAGAGGAAATTTGGAAAGAACCCAAATACATGGAGACTAAACAGCATCCTTTTAAAGAATGAATGGGTCAACCAGGAAATTAAAGAAGAATTGAAAAAATTCATGGAAACAAATGATAATGAAAACACAACGGTTCAAAATCTGTGGGACACAACAAAGGCAGTCCTGAGAGGAAAATAAATAGTGGTACAAGCCTTTCTCAAGAAACAAGAAAGGTCTCAAGCACACAACCTAACCCTACACCTAAAGGAGCTGGAGAAAGAACAAGAAAGAAACCCTAAACCCAGCAGGAGAAGAGACATCACAAAGATCAGAGCAGAAATCAATGACATAGAAACCAAAAAAACAATAGAACAAATCAATGAAACTAGGATCTGGTTCTTTGAAAGAATTAATAAGATTGATAAACCCCTGGCCAGACTTATCAAAAAGAAAAGAGAAAGGACCCAAATAAATAAAATCAGGAATGAAAGAGGAGAGATCACAACGAACACCAAAGAAATACAGACAATTATAAGAACATACTATGAGCAACTCTACGCCAACAAATTTGACAATCTGGAAGAAATGGATGCATTCCTAGAGACATATAAACTACCACAACTGAACCAGGAAGAAATAGAAAGCCTGAACAGACCCATAAGCAGTAAGGAGATTGAAACAGTCATCAAAAATCTCCAAACAAAAGCCCAGGGCCAGACGGCTTCCCGGGGGAATTCTACCAAACATTTAAAGAAGAACTAATTCCTATTCTCCTGAAACTGTTCCAAAAAAAAGAAATGGAAGGAAAACTTCCAAACTCATTTTATGAGGCCAGCATCACCTTGATCCCAAAACCAGACAAGGATCCCATCAAAAAAGAGAACTACAGAACAATATCCTTGATGAACACAGATGCAAAAATTCTCACCAAAATACTAGCAAATAGGATTCAACAGTCCATTAAAAGGATTATTCACCACGACCAAGTGGGACTTATTCCAGGACAGCAAGGTTGGTTCAACATCCGCAAATCAATCAATGTGATACAACACATTAATAAAAGAAAGAACAAGAACCATATGATACTCTCCATAGATGCTGAGAAAGCATTTGACAAAGTACAGCATCCCTTCCTGATCAAAACTCTTCAAAGTGTAGGGATAGAGGGCACATACCTCAATATTATCAAAGCCATCTATGAAAAACCCACCGCAAATATCATTCTCAATGGAGAAAAACTGAAAGCTTTTCTGCTAAGGTCAGGAACACGGCAGGGATGTCCGTTATCACCACTGCTATTCAACATAGTACTAGAAGTCCTAGCCTCAGCAATCAGACAACAAAAGGAAATTAAAGGCATCCAAATCGGCAAAGAAGAGGTCAAACTATCACTCTTCGCAGATGATATGATACTATATGTGGAAAACCCAAAACACTCCACTCCAAAACTGCTAGAACTTGTACAGGAATTCAGTCAAGTGTCAGGATATAAAATCAATGCACAGAAATCAGTTGCATTTCTCTACACCAACAACAAGACAGAAGAAAGAGAAATTAAGGATTCCATCCCATTTACAATTGCACCCAAAACTATAAGATACCTAGGAATAAACCTAACCAAAGAGACTAAGAATCTATACACAGAAAACTATAAAGTACTCATGAAAGAAATTGAGGAAGACACAAAGAAGTGGAAAAATGTTCCATGCTCCTGGATTGGAAGAATAAATATTGTGAAAATGTCTATGCTACCTAAAGCAATCTACACATTTAATGCAATTCCTATCAAAGTACCATCCATTTTTTTCAAAGAAATGGAACAAATAATCCTAAAATTTATATGGAACAAGAAAAGACCTCGAATAGCCAAAGGAATATTGAAAAAGAAAGCCCAAGTTGGTGGCATCACAATTCCGGACTTCAAGCTCTATTACAAAGCTGTCATCATCAAGACAGCATGGTACTGGCACAAAAACAGACACATAGATCAATGGAACAGAATAGAGAGCCCAGAAATAGACCCTCAACTCTATGGTCAACTCATCTTTGACAAAGCAGGAAAGAATGTTCAATGGAAAAAAGACAGCCTCTTCAATAAATGGTGTTGGGAAAATTGGACAGCTACAATCAGAAAAATGAAATTGGATCATTTCCTTACACCACACACGAAAATAGACTCAAAATGGATGAAGGATCTCAATGTGAGAAAGGAATCCATCAAAATCCTTGAGAAGAACACAGGCAGCAACCTCTTCGACCTCAGCCGCAGCAACATCTTCCTAGGAACATCACCAAAGGCAAGGGAAGCAAGGGCAAAAATGAACTTTTGGTATTTATCAAGATCAAAAGGAAACAGTTAACAAAACCAAAAGACAACTGACAGAATGGGAGAAGATATTTGCAAATGACATATCAGATAAAGGGCTAGTGTGCAAAATCTATAAAGAACTTCGCAAACTCAACACCCAAAGAACAAATAATCCAATCAAGAAATGGGCAGAGGGAACAGACATTTCTGCAAAGAAGACATCCAGATGGCCAACAGACACATGAAAAAGTGCTCCACATCACTCGGCATCAGGGAAATACAAATCAAAACCACAATGAGATATCACCTCACACCAGTCAGAATGGCTAAAATTAACAAGTCAGGAAATGACAGATGCTGGCGAGGATGTGGAGAAAGGGGAACCCTCCTACACTGTTGGTGGGAATGCAAGCTGGTGCAACCACTCTGGAAAACAGCATGGAGGTTCCTCAAAATGTTGAAAATAGAACTACCCTATGACCCAGCAATTGCACTGCTGGGTATTTACCCTAAAGATACAAACGTAGTGATCCGAAGGGGCACGTGCACCCGAATGTTTATAGCAGCAATGTCTACAATAGCCAAACTATGGAAAGAACCTAGATGTCCATCAACAGATGTATGGATAAAGAAGATGTGGTATATATACACAATGGAATACTATGCAGCCATCAAAAGAAACGAAATCTTGCCATTTGCGACGACGTGGATGGAACTAGAGGGTATCTTGCTTAGCGAAATAAGTCAGTCGGAGAAAGACAACTATCATATGATCTCCCTGATATGAGGGAGAGGAGATGCAATATGGGGGGTTAAAGGGGTAGGAGAACAATAAATGTAACAAGATGGGATTGGGAGGGAGACAAACCATAAGTGACTCTTAATCTCACAAAACAAACTGAGGGTTGATGGGGGGAGGGGGGTTGGGAGAGGGGGGGTGGGGTTATGGATATTGGGGAGGGTATGTGCTATGGTGAGTGCTGTGAAGTGTGTAAACCTGGCGATTCGCAGACCTGTACCCCTGGAGATAAAAATATATGTTTATAAAAAATAAAATTAAAAAAAAAAAAAAGAAAAGAAAAATCTCTCCAAAGAAATAAATTTTTAACCTTCATTCCTTGTGGCTGTAACATAGTTGAACCATTCTTTTACACTTGCTACTCCATGGGGTGGGTTTTCATGGCGACGCCTTGTTATCTTGGTTATTGTTGCCATAGGACTTTCCAAAGCCCCACATGGTTTGGTAACCATGGTATTGTGGCCCAGATGAAAATCTAATGTTTGTACTATATATGTAGAATGATCACTAGAGCCTAGAAGAAAAATAAAAGTTTCTTGATGTTAACAAACTACATTTAGATGCAAGAAAACAGTTGTGACTCTAGATTAATAGATTTAGTTAACTCATACATAGATAAGGGTATAAAAAAAGTGAGAAGTAAGAAAAAAAATCACAAATAGTTTTTCTTTCTTTTAGTTATAACTGGATCTATCCCTGGTGATGAGCAGCATCCATTTTTTTCCTTCATCATTAAGAAATCACAGATTAGGAAATAATAACTAAAAGGAAGGAGGTTTATCACTATAAATACAGGTAAAAGCATAGCCTTACCAATAAAGTTTATAGTTTTAGTCTTGACTATTTCCTTAAACTACCACCATGAGTCTTTATATTTTTATACTATTTATAATAACTATTATTATGACTGTGGCCACCCACAACAGCAGAAACTTTAATTGCCTAGAAACAGAATAAGATGGCAAGTTCAGAAGAAAGTCCTTTAACATGTTTCAGATTTTACAGATATGGATTCACTGGCAATGAACTCCTTGACATGTTAAGTACATGAGAACAGAGTTGGACTTCAGAAATATAATGAAAACATACAAAAGACATGAGAAAGTAAAATTACTGTCATTTATAATCATATCAGAAGGTAAGAAAAGGTAAAAGTTACAAATGTGTCAGTTTACCATCTTCCCAGATTTTCTGAGCTTCGGTCCAAAAAGCAATATTTGGTTCTTCTAAGTGAAAAAGGGCCCAGGATTTTGAACGGAAATTTGGACCATGAAAACAAGCCAATGTCATATGATTCCCATGTAAGCTCATTGATCCTCCAAACTGCATTCCATTTTCTGGTAATGGAATCTGAAATAAGGATATGTGGCATCCTGATACCACCTTCAATACTCCAGGCCAATGTCGATGATGAGCTGCATCGAGCACTGCAAGAAAACCAAAAACCACTTATTCTCAAAGGTCTCACAAACACCCTGAATGACAGGTAGGAAGGCAGCAAGTGGCTATTTTCTATAGCTGAAGTGACACGGATAAGGGATGAAAACAATTCAATACCTATTAACATTAAGTAGAAGCTAACAAAAATATAATCTGGGAAAAGATGCTGCGTAAGGATGGATGGAAACTAATGAAAGTAGTAACTTGCTAATAATAACTACAACTTAACACTTCAGTAATGATTCATGATTTATAAAGTGCTGGCATTAACTTTTATATAATTCTCACAATAGCTCTGTAAATTAGGGATTTGATCTAGAATCCTTTCAAGTGAAGCAGAAGAGGGGTTAAGTGAACTAGTGATTAGAAGATCTATAAGTCAAATAGAGGTCTTCTCTCTTTTTTTTTTTTTTTTAAACTCGCTTATAGCCTAGCTACTCGTCCACCTTATATCTTCTGTATCAAAATCTGTATTTTAATGGGATTTCCAAGTGTTTCAGGTACACATTAAAATTTGAGAAGCACTAATCAGATGTAACATTCATATTTATATTTCTCACTTATCCCAATAATGTCCTTTTTGGCTGTTTTCCACAACTCTCATTCCAGTTAGTTAGTATGTCTCTTTAGTTTCCTTTAATCTAAAAACAGTTCCCTAAGCCTGGTTTGTTTTTCAAGACAAGGACTTTTTTTTAAGAATCTAGGTCAGGAGTTTTGGGGAACATCTCTCTAATTTGTATATGCCTGACCACCAATTCTAGTTTAAAGGAAATATAGGGATTAGAGGAACAGGATAAATGAAACTATAAGCAAACAACTGAAAAAAAATTAGAAGATAGGACAACTGGCCAAGTCTCTTCAACAAGTTAGGTCATTAGAAAAAGGACTATGCTGGGGCACCTGGGTGGCTCAGTGGGTTAAGCCCCTGCCTTCGGCTCAGGTCATGATCCCAGGTCCTGGGTTCGAGCCCCGCCTCGGGCTTTCTGCTCAGCAGGGAGCCTGCTTCCTCCTCTCTCTCTGCCTGCCTCTCTGCCTACTTGTGATTTCTCTCTGTCAAATAAATAAATAAAATCTTTAAAAAAAAAAAAAGAAAAGAAAAAGGACTATGCTGAATTAAGAGAGTAAAGGAACATAACCAGATTTAACCTGGGATCTTGACTCTGATATACTGGTTTAGACAAACCAGTTTTAAGAATAATTTTAGGTCACTTATAGGATGTGGTTAGAAAGCCAGAGGAGAGAAATATTTAGCAAAATGGAAAACTGGATACATATATGGTACTGATACTCTATGGTACATAGATATTATTTGGATATTATTCACTAAACAAGGTTATAAAACAACATGAACAATATTTTGGTAAAAAGTATATGTCTTATATAGTTTTATAGAAAATTATCTGAAGGTATATACTCTAAATTGTTTAGAGTGATGATTTCTGGGTGGAATGTGATGTTTCAATTTTTGCTTGTATGTATTTCTTAGGCTTTTCCAATGCACATGTACTGCTTCTGTGATTATAAAGAGTTATTTAAAATGATCCCCATGGGCACCTGGGTGGCTCAGTGGGTTAAGCCTCTGCCTTCAGCTTGGGTCATGATCTCAGGATCTTGGGATCAAGACCCACATCAGGGTCTCTGCTCAGCAGGGAGCCTGCTTCTCCCTCTCTCTCTGTCTGCCTCTCTGCCTACTTGTGATCTCTCTCTCTCATCAAATAAATAAATAAAATCTTAAAAAAATGAAATAAAATAAAATAATCCCAATTCTGACACTTTTCACTACTTTTACCTCTCTGGTTAAAGCTGCAATCATTTGCTGCCTGGACCCTTCCGATAGCCTTCTTAATATAACTATGCTTGCAACAACACTAATGGGAATTACTGCATTGGTCTCTACTCCCACTCTTTGCCACCTATAGTCTATTCTTCACACAGCAGCCAGAGTGATTCTTCAAAAAGGAGTATTTTAAGAAAAAGTAAACCAAATATGAAAACTGTTCAGAACTCTCCAATAGCTAGCCATCATATTCAAAATCTTATCTGTGGCCATTCATGTCCAACACTTTCTTGCTTGCTTACTCTGTTCCACCAAAGCAGCCACCTTAATGATCCTCGAATAAGCTGAGTTTCTTCTGCGGTAGGAGCTTTGCACTTTTTGATAGGCCCCTGTGCCCAGAACTCTCTTCCCCAGTAGAGATCTTTCTAGCTTAGAACTTTAAAAGGCTTCTCTGACCACCCTCTCTAAATTAGCTAGCCTCACACACTATTATTCTTTATCTCCTTCCCCTGCTTTCTTAGTATGCCTTTCTATCTGAAATTATCTGACATATTTAGTTAGCAAATTAATTATGGTCTATCTCTCCCATTAAAACAAAGCTTTATGTAGGTGGGAACTTTGCCTAATAGTATATCTCTTATGCCTAAAACAATGCTTAAGAATATAGTTGATTTGCTGATTGAATTCCTGAGTGAAAATAATAATCTGCCTAATATGAAACAGCTAATAAATCCAAACTCAAACATTTTTATTCCACAGCCCATGTTCTAAACCAGAACATGGTATTGTCATAACTAGTATTCAAGAGCATGGAATGGGTATGGTTACAGGTGAGTTATGGCAGGGGAAGGAGGTAATATGTCATGACTTCACAAATGATGGCCTTTAATTCTACTGGTGAGTGGGAAATCAGGTACTTGCTGAGTAAATAGAATAAAGAACATGTGGATCACTTATTCTTACATTGTTCTTGTGAACTTCTCTCTAGGTTATTAGTCATTGTCTTAGGTGGAAGATATGGAACAGGTCCCCAGGTAGACAGAGCTCGTTTGCTGGTGTCAAACTGTTGTGTGAAAAACTCCTGGAGCTTCATTCCTATTTTTATCAGGTCTGGTGTAGTTGATCTTGATATCATTACTTGGAAAATATCCCACTTCAAATCTCCATGGACAAATATTTCACTAAAGCATAAAACAGAACTATCATATATCTTACAGAAGATAACTAAAAAAGAAGCAAACAAATAAAAAAAAACAAGGAAAATTCCCTTCTCCACCCAGCTTTTTCTTTCATATTATTTGCATAATATAAAGTCATTTTGTCAGAAAAATGAATTGTTTTCTCTCTCACTGGATGAGAGAAAACATATTAAAAGCAGTCACACAAAGTGTCCAAAAAGTAACATTTTACTAAATACCTTTTATCAGTTATGCTTGAATCCAGTGTATTATACAGATTTACTTTCCATTCATCCTGAAGCTTCAGATCAGCATTACTGAAGATACCCATGAGGATACTTGAGCCCATGTAATCAACACGAGCTTCAGTAGAACCCATAGTAATCTGAATCTTGTGACTAGGTTGCTGATTTGGATGTTCAGAAATATGAGCTAAAATAGAAACAATAATTACTTTCATAGAAATGCCTAATGGGGAAAACTTACCAAAATCAATTTTCAAAAATTTGTTTTCAGTTGTAAAATTTCAACATACCAACCATCTCCAAAGCATTGACATCTATGGTCCCTCCAACTACTCCTCCTTTAGAATCCAACTGTGATCTTCCCAGACCAACAGACATGCTTATCTCTCGATCTCGATTACTTCCTACCGAAAGACGGCCCTGACTCTTCAAACCACTAGTTGTCCAACTGGAGAAAAGAAAAAGGGTTGTTAATTAGACAGACAGTTTTCAATGTCATGAATTAAAACAGGAGTTAGAAGATTTTAAAAAGTCTGATAAAACAATACATTTCTTACAAAAACTGTGGTAAATGTTTGAATATTGATAATAAAGCATATTACACTGTTTTCCTTATAATTTTCTCTCTTTAGAGTACATATTCCATGTTGTTTTATATTACAATATCTTTAAGATATTTTTAAGATAAAGCAATTTATAGCTTTTTTCTACTGTCTCAAACATTGTAGTATTAAAAAGATTTTAAATTGTTTTACTATAAGAAAAATTACAACTAATCATTAATTTTTCTTATATCTGAATAGCTTACGTTGTATTTCCCATTACATTACTCATATTCATTTGAACGTTTAATTGCTTCAAGTTGATGGCAAACACGACCAATGTTTCCCATGGGGTCCCTTGTTGGCTGGCTGCTTTGTTCGATTTGTTAAAAGGAGTTGATGTTTTTGAAAGTGAATCTAAAAACAGGAAAATCAAATGCACATTCACTCACATAGGTGCTCAGAGAATTAAAAGTTATCACTCTTACCACTATCGTCCCGAAAATAAAAATATGGTATTCTTAATTAAAACCTAACATTTAATAGCTGCCATTTTGCCTCTAAAATAGTAGCTACCATTTACTGAATGTTCAGTAAGGGCTGTTAGTCTTCTTGAAAGCTTATAAAGTTCTTTATAATATCCATTTTATATGAGGAAATTCTGGTGTGCATGAGGTGCAGCCGTACAGATCATCACCCTGGGATTTTCTTAACAAAGAAGAAAATCATAAGTTACTGCTGCCAAATAGAGGACTTGAAGGCAGGGACCATTCTGAAATGCAGATGTCTGCTGAGGTGCCCGTCTGCTCGGTTCCTGTGGGCTCAGTGTGAATCTTGAATCCTGCATTTATTCATTATACTCTTATATCACTTTTAGATGTTCAGATACAAATAGAGTGCTGAGCACATAAAAGAGTTCAAAAAACACTGGCTGAATAAAAGAATGACTGAATGGATGAATACCAAAGATTAACTTTTTCATAAATGAGTCTGACACTCAAAAAAAAAAAATTAACTTTTTCAAAATTAAACAACTTTTACAATGTTGTAGGTTTGTTTTACTTCTAACAATAACTATACCATGTGGAACAAACTAATAATATGCTCATTCCTCTCTTTTTTTCCCTTTTTAAAGCTACTAGCCACCCAAGCTCTCTCTTCTTCCAGCAAATACTTTGAAGTGTTTGTTGTTTATGGTTTTGGGTATTACTCCGCCCCCCCCCCCCACCATCTTCCATAAAAATCTGCAAGATTAATATTTTCCTAGAGTTGAGGCAGAAATCTGGGAGCAACAAATTAAGATTTTGATCTTGCAGGCTCTGGAGGGATACTGATAACAAAGAGAACAGTATCACCTCTTCGGGGAACTGAAGAATCAGACACACTCCTTGATCTTATGGAAGCTGGGGATTTTAGGCTCTGTGCTGCTGTCCCTGGTGACATGGTGCTGTTTGTCATATGCTCATTGAATACATTAGGTGACTGAGGCATGTGGGTGAAAGAGGCCGACTGACAAGGCTGCTCCCAGGTCCTGCAGTAAGCTTTTCTTGATGATTCAGGGGAAAGATGCTGGCTTACGCCTTCAATGGAATCAGGTGTCCCTGGGCCAGATGCTATTAGAAAAGTAAAAACAAAATTAATAGAACAAAATTAATCAGGGTACAATCTTCATGTTATAAAATAGTAAATTTTACGGCTCTACCTTTTCTAATCATATATTCCTCCTAGTTCTCTATTTGAGAACTATACAGCAATTTATAGTTTGCAAAGTATATTCCAGCATGTTATTCTATTTAATTCTCATGGAAGTTCATGAGAGGGGCAACACAGGTACTCTTTTTTCCACTTTACAAATAATGGAGTAGGTGGCTCAGTCAGTTAAGCATCTGACTCTTGAAATCAGCTCAGGTCATGATCTCAGGGCTGTCAGATCCAGCTATAGATAGGCTCCGTGTTGGGTGGGGAGCCTGCTTGGGATTCTCTCTCTTCCTCTCCCTCTGTCCCTCCCAACCCCCGCCACGTCATGCATGTGTGCACCCTCTCTCTCATAAATAAATAAGTAAATAAGGGATAGACTCAAACCTGGATTTCTAGTATTTTCTACTGTATCCTGTTAACTCTACCTTTCACTTACACAGTATGCTACTACAACAACATCTAAGTCTAAGAGAAAATAATGCAGGCAACATGATAGCATATCCCCAAAATTTTCTGTTTCCTATGCTTAATTAGCCATGATTAATTTGGACAGTTAGATGGTATTTCTGCATTTTCAGATTTTGCAAATTATAGAATAATCATTATAGAATATCAGCCTGGTAAATGCAATGTCTAAGAGGGCAAGCTTTTTGTGATCTCCAATACCAATGTATCCCCAGTGGTTAGCACATTAGAGGCACTCAGCAGACATTTGCTGAATGAGTGAATGAATTACATGGTACAACTTAGCAAGTAAGACAAAGTTTGTGGTATCAATCATTGATTCCTGTTACTACTATAACCAAAATTAAAAGTAACCTAAGTATAATTACAATTACATAGCAAGCTTACTTGGCAAATTTATAGTTTGGTCTCCAAGGAATAGGCGTCTTGCAATACTTCTCCTATACCAGGCTCTTGGAAATGCCAGAATTTCACTGAGTCGACGCATATCATATTTAAAGGAGGCAGACCCTATATCACATACAGCTGATACATAAATAAACAAAATCTGTTAGAGAAAAGATTTCCAAAACCTTTAATATTGTCGTATGGTAGGTATGACATATTACACAACTGAATTATAATAATGTTATAAATAATGAAATATCAAAAAAAGTTACATGGTATGATTAGCAAGTGATATTGTTCCTTCCACAAATGATAAAAATAGCACATTCTTACACTATTCCCATTTCTTTTTTGAGGTGAGGGCAACTTGGAATTCTACTGTCAGTTTATCATTAAATTCTGAGAAGTTCTAAAGATCAGACTTATTGACAGCTTTCAGTTTAACACCGGGTTCTTCTCAAATATGGAAACGGAATAATCGGGATGGCCAGGAACACAAACTTCCTCAAAAGTAGTTGCAAACCAAACAGTGTGTGGCAAGAACTACTGTTTTCCTTTTAGACAAAGAACAGGGACTTGTCAGTCTGAAGGCATTGTGATGGCTGCTTCTTGGGGTTCTGCTCTGAGCACTCTTCTGCCCCAGCTTTACATGCTCTTCTGTTTCTCCACCAGAGCTTCTTCCATAAGGAGTTACACACCAGCATCCCCCAAACCAACATTTCTGTTTCAGTCTGAGTCTATATCCACATAGTCCATCAGCCAATTATCTACCAGGCTCTCCCACATAAACATCCTATTAGGCGCTTCCTTATTTTTGATCTAAGTTAATGATGGTCCACTGTCCCTTCAGTCACCTAAGCTAAAAACTTGAGGCATCCCTGTCTCCTCTACTCCTTACACAACTTTGTACTCAAGCTTGTGGGTTCCATTTCTCTCAAAACCATTCCCTCTTCTTTTTTATTGTCACAGTTCAGGGCTTTAATCCCTATTGCTTGGTCTATTTCAACAGTCTTTTCAAGCATCTCTCACATTTTTCACGCTGCCATCGACTCTTTCTAAAACAAGGATCTGAAGCATTATCCCATTTCCTTTTTTTAATGCAAACATGTTATTTTATAATCCATATACAAATTTATTATGTGTGGTAAGAACACTTAAGATGAGATCGATCTCCACAGATTTTTTTTTTTTTTTTTTTGGTCTTCACAGATTTTAAAGTGTACAATACAATACTGTCATCTTTAGCCACAGTATTGTCATCACATTTCTTAAAAACCTCTAGTGGCTTTTCACTGCCCAAAGGATCAGAACCTGTTCCTTAGCCTGCCATAGGAGTCTCCCAACAATCTAGTCCTGCTCTATTTTATCAGCTTTCCCTCTAGCCACTTCCTCTCTCCCTTGGGACATTTAACTATGCAACAGTTAAATGTTCAGTTACACTTATGCTTTGCCTCAGTGAAATGAAGTATGATCCAAGAGCATACTTTTTGATGCTTCTGTACCATTAAAGACCATGTTGCTAAGCCAAGAATCTGTTTACATAATTTTGAAGATCTGGCCCAAATATCATTTCTTTTGTGAAGCCTTCCTTCTCTGATCTCCTGAATAAAACAATTCATTTCTTCCTCTTTATATAAACCTCCATTACAGCATTAATCACACTGCACTGTCATTTATTTGTCTACTTTTAAGACCTTTCCTTATTCATGCCGGCACCCTGAATCATCTAGGAGAGTAGCGGCACAAGTTCACTGTAACATATAGACTCAGTGTATGTCTGCTGAATATTAGCTCTAAGTGTACTTACTATATTTGTGCAATTACTAACTTTAAAGGTTTTCACTCCCATAGTACTCCCAACTCTTCAAAATATTCCAAATGCATATAATTTTAAACAGTCAAGTCGCAACATAAAGAAAATGAGCAAGTGATTTGTCCATAGGTTTATGGCTAGTTACAAAGCTAGCAATACACACATACACAGCTTAAGATCTCATGACACTATGTAAAAAAATTTTAACCATCATCCCTCATTAGTGTTTCAAGAATTCACAATCAGAAAACTAAGCTAATGAAAAATCAGAAATTTTACCAATTCATGGTAGAGAAGTGAAGAAAACTTTTCAGTGATTTAACGAAGCATATTTTGGCCTTTGGGTGTCATTTCTATGCATTTACCTAGAAATCATATTCCTAACGTTGCTTACTTGAATTGAGATAGTACGTTGGCCTAGAATGTAATTCCTCTCATTTAAATCATTCATCACTAAAAGCTTAATACTATTAAATGTATTTAATACATAAACACTGTTAAAAAGGAGACCCTTACTTAATTCCAAAAAATAGCATTTTTAAAAACTATACAAGTACCAGATATATTGATTAGTGTGGTGTCCATTTTGCTTGCAGACTTGCTTACAGACTGACTTTCAAAAAATGAGGCACCTCCTGAACGCCTTATCCGAGACAAACTCACTTTTACAAATTCAAGGTTTATACTGAGTGAGTCTTTTCGACCAGTGACTGAAGTGGGTTCTTCATCCACATTCCCTTTAAAACAACAAAAACACAACAAACACACACACACGCACGTACACACACATAAATACATGTATATATATACATATATGCAATTATCTAGTTACATGAAATTATCTAATACACTGGAATATGCCATCAATTAAAATCACTTTAAGTGAGGCTAAAAATTTAAGAAGAATGATCTAATGAGTATTAGCATTCTCAACAACAGATTTAATAGTTTCAAGCCCATAAACAATAGTGATTTTTATAATACTTCTCCAACAAAAACTAGCACTGACATGGAGTATATGTTTTTGTTACTTCTCTAAGTAAATCGAGATGTTCACTAATATCAACATTTCATACATTTTTAGTGGTAAATCTGCACTTTAAAATGACAGTGAAATTTAAGTTGGCTAAATAATGATAAGAAGGAGAAGCAGCAGCAGAAGGTAGTTTCATTTTAAATTGACAAATGTGATGCACACACTTTAAAAATTTACTATTTGTAGAATACAATTTTCTTACACAAATAATGATGTGGTAGAACATTTAAATATTTAAGTAACATAAATATTCTTTTAAATCCAAAGACTGTTGTGCTGCATATGTCACTTACAAAATATTGTTTAAAATTCTTATATAATTAATTCACCTGAATTATTTATTTCATATATCTACTTATGCAGAGACAGGATATTGTCCAGAAGAAAAATGAAGTTTCTGATCTTGTTTTATATCCATTATTAAAGGTACTGTGTTTTCTAAAAAGATCAAAGCTTCAAAAGATGCTATAAATTCAAAAAGATGGAAACACTCTAAGTATACCTAGTCCTCCTGATCCAGATGTGAGCCCAGAAACAGCAGTTTTTTGTTTCCCTGCTCCATACGGATGAAATACATAAAGGGAAAAGTCAGACATGCATGCAGTGAAGCTCAAACCAGATGAACTGCTGCTAGAACTGGTCAGATCCGACTGACTACTACTATGTCGACTTCTGCCAAGAGGGCTGCCCAGGCCGGATGAACCTATAATGAATACCAGAAATCCAAAATATTTATAAGCCACAGAAAATTTTAAAAGCCTGTCACTTAATACATTCTTAAGAACCAAACAAAACAAGACTTGAAATTAAAATGGAAATACACAAACATTAGTTGATCAATAGATTTAAAACCATATCAAAGTAAAGACTTAAGATGTACTTTCCAATTAATTTTTTCTGTTAACTGGGGTTAATATTATGTTCATCTTTGAGACAATTATTTAGACATTTGATTGGCCAACTCCATAGTTTCCCATTTCTTTTCTCCTTTGCTCCATTGCAAGCAGGCAGTAGAAGAGCCAAAAAATAGCTGGGGCTTAAGCGAAGGGGGAGAACAAACTATAAAAAATCCAAATCATATAACTGGAGTCCACATTTCCATAGCCAGCAGTGGAAATAGAGTAAGGTACACAAATGCAGAAAGTTAAAATCTCTTTCTCTGAGAAGAAGCAAGTATCCCCATTGGCACCACTTACCACAGGTGTACAAACTAATCCAAAATACACTTTAAATGTAAAAAATATGAGTAAAGCATCTTAGGAGAACATTATATGGTTTTGCTAATAATTTCAAAATATGTATTTCTAAAATATATAGATCTCCTTTGGATTCATATTGCAACTGGTTACTTGGCATCCTACTAGAATGTGTCACAAGCATTTAAAGCTTACCAAGTCTAAAACTGAACTCTTGATCTTTACCCCCAATCTGTTTTTCTTCCAGTGTCTCCCCATCTCCAGTAAGTGACATTTCCAAGGACACAGCTCAGCCAGAATCCTGGGAGTTATCTGTCATCCTTGCAATTTATTACCATTGTCATTTCATGTCTAGGAACATATACTAAGCCTGTCCATTTCCCTGTATCTCACTATTATTACTCTAGTCTAAGCAGTTATCAGCTCTGGTACTGCTGAAATGGCCAACTGTTCTTCCTGCTTCCTTCTACTCTTGTTCTCCTCCAATCAACTACCACACTGCAGTTGGACTGGTGGTGTTCCAAAGGTATAAATCAGAATCTCACGTCTACTCTCCTGTTTAACCTTCAGTGGCTTCCCCACATGATCTGGCTCTTTCCCATCTCTCTAAATCTTTTTCATACCAATCTACCTTTTATTTGCCATACTCCACTTATACTAGTTGTTTTTGTTTTTTAAACTTGCCAAATTCTTTCCTGCTTCATGGATTTTGTATTCTCTACCTAAAGTGTTCATCATCCCAACTCTCTGCTTGGCTAACCCATACTCACTCACTTCACGTTTCCACTTAAAATATGCTTGTTTGCTTATTATCTGTTTCTCCAAATTTGAGTTAGGTCAACATTAGCAGCAACGTATCTGCTAGCTAGGTTCATTACCATCTCTTCAACCCCTGGCACTGACCCACACCCCAGTAAAGTTCAATAAAGATCCTTTGAAACAACAGATACTGCTGGGGTGTCTGGGTGACTCAGTTGGTTAAGTGTCTGCCTTCAGCTCAGGTCATGATTTCAGGGTCCTGGGATCGAGCCTCAAGTTGGGCTCCTGAGTAGGCAGCCTGCTTCTCCCTCTCCCTCTTCCTGAACCCAGCAGGAAAAGAGAAATCATAAAGATCAGAGCAGAAATCAATAAAATAGAAACCAAAAGAACAGCAGAACAAATCAATGAAACTAGGAGCTGGTTCTTTGAAAGAATTAATAAGATTGATAAACCCTTGGCCAGACTTATCCAGAAGAAAAGAAAAAGGACCCAAATTAATAAAATCATGAATGAAAGAGGAGAGATCACAACCAACTCCAAAGAAATACAAACAATTAAAAGAACATTTTATGAGCAACTTACATGCCAGCAAATTTGACAATCTGGAAGAAATGGATGCACTCCTAGAGACTTATAAACTACCAAAACTGAACCAGGAAGAAATAGAAAACCTGAACAGACCCATAACCAGTAAGGAGATTGAAGCAGTCATCAAAAATATCTCAACAAACAAGAGCCCAGGGCCAGAAGGCTTCCCAGGGGAATTCTACCAAACAGTTAAAGAAGAATTAATACCAATTCTCCTGAAACTGTTCCAAAAAATAGAAATGGAAGGAAAAGTTCCAAACTCATTTTATGAGGCCAGCATTACCTTGATCCCAAAACCAGACAAAGACCCCACCAAAAAGGAGAATTATAGACCAATATCCCTGATGAACACGGATGCGAAAATTCTTACCAAAATACTAGCCAACAGGATCCAACAGTACATTAAAAGGATTATTCACTAGGACCAAGTGGGATTTACTCCTAGGCTTGGCTAAAATTAACAAGACAGGAAACAACAGATGTTGGTGAGGAGGCGGAGAAAGGGGAACCCTCCTACACTGTTGGTGGGAATGCATGCTGGTGCAGCCACTCTGGAAAACAGCATGGAGTTTCCTTAAAAGTTGAAAAGAGAGCTACCCTACGACCCAGCAATCGCACTACTGAGTATTTACTCTAAAGATACCAATGTAGTGATCTGAAGGGGCATGTGTACTAGAGAGTATTATGCTGAGCGGAATAAATCAATCAGAGAAAGACAATTATCATATGATCTCCCTGATATGAGGAATTTGAGAGGCAAAGTGGGGGGCTTGGCAGGTAGGGAAGGAAAAAATGAAACAAGATGGGATCAGGAGGGAGACAGACCATAAGAGCCTCTTAATATTACAAAACAAACTGAGGGTTGCTGGGGGAAGGGGGGGTATGGAGATGGTGGTTATGTTATGGACATTGGGGAGGGTATGTGATATGGTGAGTGCTATGAAGTGTGTAAGCCTGACGATTCACAGACCTGTACCTCTGGGGCAAATAATATATGTTAATAAAAATAATTAAAAAATAAATAAAAAAAATTTTAGCCCATCACATTAACAATGGTTAAAAATAAATTTAAAGCGTAATGTTGGGAAGAATACAGTAAACCTGGTGTTTACACACACTGTGATGAGGATGCAGAAATCTTATATTTACTAGAAGAGTAAAACATATCAAACACTTTAAAAATGTTCACTCTCTCTGACTTAGGAATTCCACTATTAAGAATTTATCCTAAGGATGTTGATTTATATACGAAAATATTCAACTCAATATTATTTACAAAATAGAAAACAAAAAGCTCAGGTAGTCTCAAATGTATGATCAAAATGATGGATTATCATGAAATCATTAAAGTTATTTTAGAGATGAATATTTAATACTTTGGGAAAACTTATATTTTAAGTTTTTAGAAGATACATAGCAGAAAAGATCATATTTAAATTTTGCCTGGGAAGAAGACTGTATCTACAAAAATGCTGGAGAGTAGGTAGGAAGTGATAATATTGGTTATCTCTGATAAAAGGATATTATTTTCATTTTTAGTACTCTTGTTCTCCACATTCTCTATAATGAATAGTGAGTTAATTTTATAATAAAAAGCAGGTTTTTCAAAAACTGACACTATAACTCCAATATTTTTACAGACCACAACCCAATTCCAAAAGCAATATTCTGGAGCTAAGTGTGACAGTGGGCTACCATATTAGCAAAATTTTATTTCTAAAATATCAACTTTTTGTTTTCCTATTTTACGATGAAAACTTTCAAAGATTCACACTGCAAAGCAATGTTTTGCTTTAGCCACTACATGCATGCACTACGTGCAAAATATCCCATGGGGGCTTTTTTTACCTCTGGTTATGAACCACTCTCTTAATGATAGTTCTCTTATTAATAATTATCAATTTTCATTCATTCTAGTCTCTTTACAAATGGCCAATAAAATCTTTATCATTTGCATATGCGATCTTTCTATGATTTTTAGGGCAGAAATGACTCTAAGCTTTAATAAAGTGAACAGTGACTATCTCACCAGGAAATTATTGGTTGTATGTTAAAAACAAAATCTTTCATGAAATGGACATTTGATATATATATATGAAATTATGATTGAATACACACACACACACACACACACACACACACAAAACCCCTCATTTTAATTCACGGTGATAAATTCTTGCAAGATAACACTCTATGTCTTATTTTCCATTTGTAACACTGATTGTTCTTAAATGTAAAAAATAGAGCATAAAACATTCAAAAGTACTTAAATGTATAATATGACAGTTACTTCATAATGCTTATAGGGTGTACATTCAAGCCAACCAAAAAATGCTAACCAACTGCCATTCCCTTGTACCAAAATATACTAAAAAAAACTTTGATCTCTCTATATCTTTCTATAAATGCTGTAATTCTCATATATTCTCCTTTTCCAAATTTATTTATTTAGAAACACATACTAATTCTAGTATTTGGCTTTCAACCAGCAGAATAAAAGAGCGTTTCTATACCGGGTATTCCAGTTTTGCTTGCAGAGGTCTTTGTTCCACTTGGAGTAGCATTACCTCCAGGGGATAAAGTTTCTGTGGGATACGTGGTCCCTAAAGTCTCCAGTTCACCTCGGTTTGAAGAAAACACCAAGTCCAGGGATGGCAGCTTTAGCATGCATTCTACTCTGGATACTGGTAAGCAGCTAAACTTGATCTGTGAGGGCTAAAAAGTGCAGGAAGCAAAAAAAAAAAAAAAAAAAAAAAAAAAAAGTTTCCAGGTACTAGTTAAAAAATTTCACACTCGATTCCAAAAAACGTAATTAATTTCCATTTCAGTCCACATATAGCAAATTATTTGAGACTTTAAAGGATTTTGTGTTTAATGTCCTAGCTCTTTCAAACAGATACATTATATATCAACCAAAATTTATTAACAAAATGGTGTTTTAGGAATCACCTTGAGTAATATATATTTAGATTATTTAGGTAATTCAGAACATTAAAGATGTCAATGTTCATATTACACTTGTTCACAATCAGATTTTGAAAAGAAGTAATTCCTCTTATTCTAAAATTTTTTAAAAGCTATGGTAATAACAGAAATTTTAAAACTCTCAAGCCCTCCCCCATTACATGTTTTCATCATATCTTCAAAAAGCTAATGCAAAACTCCCTACTGAAGACCTCTTGGGCGAACAGCTATTGTAGAAGATAGTTTGAATAGATGACCATTAGTGTTTCTTTTATTCTTGAAATTATCAGAGTTTAGTTGAAGGTAAACTGAAGCCTAAAGTTTGGTTACAAGCAGTTTTCATATCCTCTTTAATAAATGGACTCAATCAGATGCTAATATACTCCCAAAGGGCGAGTTGTAAGACTGCATTTTACAATAAAATATTAAATAAAAATTCTATAACTCAGCGAAAATCTAACAAAGGTACTACTGTTTGACTTACATCTCAATTACACTTTATATTTGCCCATAAAGGACCATAATGGCAAGAAACACAGGTGTCATAATAAAAAAGGGTAGAAAATTCTTAAAAAAAGGGGGGGGGGGGGGTTTAACTTATACATTTTTGTTTTTGCTAAAGAAGTATAAGATCTAAATTTTGAAAGCCCAAAGATCTATGAACCTCCTCAGCAGAAAAGTAAATACACACATAAAATTGTCCATACACTTCTCAGAGGTTCAGGTGATCTCTAAGCCATTATAGGTATACTAAAGGTCCATGAATCCAAGGTTAAAGAAACTTTAAGGGAAATAATGCTGGAAAGATTCAAGTAAACTTAAGAAAAACATTTTTCTTTAAAACAAAAAGGAATAAATGAAGTATATCCACCTGAACTCGTACATAAACCACAACATCTACAGGGAAGGAAGAGTAAGCGGATGTTGAAGATGATACTAATGATGTTGTCGATTCTTCCATAGGATCTGGTATTTCAAAATGTCCCATATCTTCATCTTGTGAACTGACAGCTGTTAAAACATTTAGTTTTATTATTAGGGCAAAGGCAAACTATTTTTTTAAAGATTTATTTATTTATTTGAGAGAAAGAGAAAGAGAAGATGTGCGTGTGCAAGTGGCAGCGGGGGTGGGGACTGGTGGGGGGAGCAGATGGAGAGAAAGAATCTTAAGCAGACTCCAAGATCAGTATGGAGCCTGATGGGGGACTCCATCTCACGACCCGGGGATCATGACCTGAGCCAAAATCAATACTTGGACACTTAACAGATTATACAAGCCAGACACTCTGTGCAAACTATTTATCAAAAGATCCTTTCTTGGGACACCTCGGTGGTTCAGTTGGTTAAGCGTCTGCTTTTGGCTCAGGTCATGGTCCCAGGGGCCTGAGATCAAGCCCTGCATCAGGCTCCCTGCACAGAGGAGAGCTTGCTTCTCCTTCTCCCTCTCCCTCTGCCATTCCCCCCACTTGTGCTCTCTGGCTCTTTCTGTCAAATAAATAAAATCTTAAAAAAAAAAAAAATCCTTTCTCTTATGCTACTACTGAGATCAGGGATATGAACACACAGAAATGTGCTTCTGTAGCCCATCATTCCACACATCTTTCCCTATTCAATTTTAGTATATGTGCTGCCGAAGCGAGCACATCTTTCCCTATTCAAACCTCTTGCTCATTTCTCCAAATTCCAATCCCCCTCCTATTATAACAAACACTGTGCAAAGAAAATTAAGACTTTGCCCTCAAGAAGTTTCCAGTCCAAGAGGGAAGCCAATGTAGGAATTAAGGATGTTAATTTTGTCTCTAACTAGCTATGGCCGTGGGAAAATCATATAACCGCACCAAGATTTATTTTATTTGTAAATGAGGACTAGATGATTTCTCAAGTTCTTTTTCAGTTCTACAGTTCTTGATCACTGAATTATATCATAATGTATAACATCATTAAAAATCCTTCTAAGTGATAGAATTTTAAAAATATTTGTGATGCAGGAGCAACAGGGTGGCTCAGTCGGTTCAGCACTTGCTTCTTGATCTCAGATCAGGTCATAATCTCAGGATCCTGAAATCAAGCTCCACATTGTGTTCTGGACTGGGCATGAAGCCTGCTTAAGGTTCTCCCTCTGCAACAACCCTCTCCCCAACTGCGCTTGCATTCTCTCAAAAAAAAAAAAAAAAAAATTGTGATGGGGAAGTAAATACGTAAGGAGGATACTTACTTGTATAATTCCTTTCAATTGGTGTAATTGGGATAGTTTCCAGAGCTTTTTCCAGAAAATCTAACAGGCAGGGACTAATAACCATTTCTTCTGGCAATGACTGAAGTGCTACCCAAGCATATAATTTGGCTGTTTTTACTCCTCCACTTCCTTTTCCTTTGGCTAAAACATTTACAAATGTGAGGTGAATTTAATAGTTCCCATACAACATATAATAATTTTGTGAGAAATCAGAACTATGTATGACAGTTTAATCAGGTGAAGCATCTTATTCCTAAACTATATAAGAACACAATAAAAATAACAGATTGACAAATATGATATATTAATATTAGAATATAAAGATAATTAATGATGCATATAATACAAGTTATTCCTACTTGCTCTAGGTCACAAATGTTGCTTCAATTTTTTGTTTAAAATTTGCTTAGTGTCTCATTTAGCATTATTTTGTCCACTTAAGAAGATATAGAGAAATTTGACTAACAATATATTTTTTTTTTTAAAGATTTTTTATTTATTTATTTGACAGAGAGAGATCACAAGCAGGCAGAGAGGCAGGCAGAGAGAGAGGAGGAAGCAGGCTCCCTGCTGAGCAGAAAGCCCGATGTGGGGCTCGATCCCAGGACTCCGAGATCATGACCTGAGCCGAAGGCAGCAGCTTAACCCACTGAGCCACCCAGGCGCCCCAACAATATTTTTTAAGTGAGGAAAAATGTTGTTTTCAGGTTTTCTTGTGTTCCTGTAGTTCTTAACTTGTAGATCTTTATAAAGCCTCCCTGCATGACTCCCATCCCTCTTTCCTTCAGAAATATTTCTGGGTGAGTAGAATGAATATAATAGCTAAGACTCAGCTAACTTTTGCTTAGGTTTCTACCCCCAACATATATTAGTTTTGTAAACCTAGAAAAGCAGTTCAACTTCTATGAACCTGAACTTCCCTCATTTATAAAATGGGGATAATAATATCTGTCCTATACTTAATGGGCATAGATATGCGTTGCCAATTCAAAAGTGATATAAAAATATTATGCATTGGGGCGCCTGGGTGGCTCAGTGGGTTAAGCCTCTGCCGTCAGCTCAGGTCATGATCTCAGGGTCCTGGGATCGAGCCCCGCATCGGGCTCTCTGCTCAGCGGTTAGCCTGCTTCCCTTTCTCTCTACCTGCCTCTCTGCCTACTTGTGATCTCTCTCTCTGTCTGTCAAATGAATAAAAATAAAATCTTAAAAAAAATATTATGCATTATTATTACATTTATTAGATATTTTAAAAGATTTATATATCAAATTCCATCTCTAAAATGAAACTTTTTGAACTAATTCTTTTTCAGCCTGATATTCCCTTTTTGGGGGGAAATTTTACTATATATATATATATGGTATTATTCATGTGGTGTGGTAGCCAGATTCCAAAATAGCTTCAGTGGCCCTTGCCTCCTGGTATTCATGCCCTTGTACAGTTTTCTCCCACACTGACTAGGGCTGACCTGTATGCTCAATAAGATACTGTGGAAGTGATGGTTTGTGACTTCTGAGGCTACGCCATGAAAGACACTGCAACTTTAGTAGCTATGTTCTCTTTTGGATCACTCCTTTCCAGGAAAGTCAGTTCCCTTGTTATAGGAACACTAATACAGCCAGTGGACAGGCCCAAATGGGAAGGAACTAAAGTACCAGTTTGCCCACCATGTGAATGGGATGTGATGGAAGTAGGTTTTCCAGGCCCAGTTAAGCATTCTGATGACCACAGCCTAGCCAACATCTTGACTGCAATGTCACAAAAGACTGTCAAGTTAGATTCACCAGCCAAACTGCTCCTGTATTTCTGATCCATAAACTGTGTTTGAGGTTAGAGGCCACCAGGTTTGGGATCATTTGTTATGCAGGAATAGATAATTAATAAATGTGGTTAAGACCAATGCACTTTGTCTTAAAAGTACAAGTTTAATGTTTCCACTTAGATCAAAAACTCCCAAATATGAACTATGTAAAAATTTTTCCAAGTGAATAGATCTAAAAAGTTAAGTAAATAATCTATTTGGCATATTAAGATTCTTTTAACAGTGATATCCTAGGTAGTATCAGTTTGAAAAATAGCCAAAAGTTGGGCCAGACTTCTATATGTGAGTTTTATACCATCGTTATTGACAAGTCTATGGGATTTTTTTCTTTAACATGTGAATTTGCAAGAAATTCTCAATAGAGCAAGTAAGTGATGACTAAAAGGTTACCAAAAAAATTAAAAATAAAGCATATTTTCCTGAAATACCTGAGGGAATAGGTGGGGGTTGGGGAGGAAGTAAGGTGTTAGTCTTGCTCTGGACATTGCAAGGTAAAGGAGGAGAAGGAGGAGATGGTGCACTATCTTTCATACCATACAGCTTGGACTCTTTAGAGAGCGTTCTTGGCAAGGAAGATCCTCTGGAGGCATTGGGTGATTCGGTCTTTAGTGTCTTGGAATTGTAATGCAACTGTATTAAGACAAATAAACTTTCAAAATTAAAATAATGAAGATGAGAAAAACCAACATATGTAAAAAAATGTGGAAGAAAGAACACCAATCCAGGGGTCAGAAGACCCAGTTCCAGTTTTTTACAAGTTAACGCTGTGATACTAGCAAGATTCTTAGCTGTTTTTCATTTAATTTAAAAAGTCATCCCAGATATTAAGTTCCTCCTAGCTTAATGTTATAGGAGTCTATAACTCTATAATCTAAAAAATAGTTGTTTAATTAAGTTGGACAAGGAAAGGTTTAGCAAATGATATGACTATCAATGCATAAAAAAGTAACTTCGTACTAACAAAGTTCAATGAAGCTGTATAAAAGAAGTAGAAACCTGAAATTTGGATCTTCTTAAGTTCAGAATATAGTTATATCAGAGAAAAATGCTGGAAAGTCTCACTTTAATATAATCGGTAAAGGAAGAACACACATGATAGAAAATAAACACTGCGAAGAATAATCTAATCCTAGACTTTAAGGTTTTTACCTTTACATCAACTCCAGGAATGTAAAATACTGTTGTTTCTAAGTCACTAGACTTTGTCTGTAGAGAAGATGGTACTTTTTTGCCAGTCATTAAATGGGTGGTAGAAGCATAATTGGTTTGAAACTTCTTCTTTTTTGAAGGAGAATCTTGATCTAAACTCCTGGAACTTCTATCATAACTCCTATAAATAGAAAAATGATTTTTATCTTTTTAAAAAAGGCATTCATCTCCTTTTGTTTGTAATCAAACTTTTACTTATACAGCAAGTTGAATATAATCCTTCATTAATAAAACTGAAAAAGGAAAGCTCATTAGTGCCTGTAGCAAAACTGGCTAACACCATGCATGGATGACATTCATGTTGTATGCTCTGTAACTACATAGGGCAGCCACCTTTATTTAGTCTTTCCTGAGGTCACAGGTGTTTCACATGAACGTATTAGGTTGAGCCAAATGAAATTGCCCTTTACACAGGTAAAATCAGTTGAATATCAGCAATCTATTTTAATGAATTAACAAGCTTTTTATCATTACTACTACATTTGTAGGAATTTAACTGTTTAAGTTAAATTAAGTTATCTTCTCATTTTATAAAACCCTCCTTAGGAAAAAAAAAACATCTAAAAATCTTTTTTTTTTTTTTTTTTTTAAATGTAATCTCTATACTCAACATGGGGCTCGAGGTCACATGGTCTACTGACTGAACCCGCCAGGGCACTGGGAAAAATTTCAAACATGCGAAAAGTAAACAGAATGGTAAACTGTAAACCCCCATGGCTCCATCTTCCAGCTTCAACAGTTGTCAGCATTCTGCCCCCTTTTTAATTGACATCTCCAGTAACTTCCCATCTATTGTCTCAATTATTATTTTCTTTAGTTCTTTTTAAGATTAGGAGATAAAGGCAAAAATTCAAAGAAAAAATAATCTAATCTTAAACCTATTTATATCACCACTTTTTCAATGATGGAGATAAATGCTGAAGCTACATTCCAATATACTTAGGCCACTTTGTCCCCAGTTTCCCAATCTTGATTTTTTTCTGAATTCACCAAAACTCTGAATAACCAAGAAATCTCTGAGTACTGCACTGTTCTTTAAAACAGAAATACTCACAATACAAGAACAGAGACTGATAAATTTGGGCTTATTTAAAGGAGAATTACAAAGACACAACGCTTTTAATTAAATTGCTAGAATCTAAAGTAGAAATGCATTTCTAGTTGCCAGAAAATTTTATATACTTGTTTAAGGAAATAGTATGTTATACAAGTAACCACTCAAAACTCTGATTAAATCCACTCTTTAAATCTGTATTTTGGGAGACGGGTGAAAAAGTTTTGTAATTCAGGGAAACAGCAATAAAGTTAAATGTTCCTTTTCTGACCAAATTCTTACCTTCTCAAGCTTATATCGTCATGTTCTTGTAGTAGGGTAGTTGGGTGGAGAACACATTTTCCACTATCAATTTCCACCCGTATATCAAGTTCAAAGTCAATATTTCTCTCTGTAGCTGTGCCACTAAGACTTCGGTTGACTGGAGCTGTGGGCCAGCGTTCTGTAAATAGCTGATGAACAGCAGCAAAGCCTGTTGCTTTTTTACGAGATGTGTGTCTAGAGAAAGAACTGACTGTTACATTTTACTAAATTCGAAGAATTTTCAACAAACTATTTCCCAACATGTTATGTGAGCAATAGTCTGTAAATAAATTTTACCATTTTATAAATTTACACATATTACTCAATTAGCTCATACTAATTGAAATTTTTCCCAAGTTTGATGGAGTCACATTTTATTCAACAACCATACACTCAGTAACTATTATGTGCCAGCTGACGTGCTAGGTGCTGAGGACACAGGCATAATCACTCCTATTGAGGAGTCTGAATGTCAATGTATGAACTATATTCTACATTTGTGAGATTTCATTTTTGCAAATTGTGAAATGCTATTTTTCTGATTTTATTAAAAGAACAAAGAATAGGGAAAGAAAAAAATAATGTCATAGGGAGCTAAATTACATTAGTAAACCATAGCTATGTTTCTTAGTCTCACTTTGGCTAGGCACATTAAGATTTTTTTCTGTAAAATTTAACAGTTACACATAATTCTGTAAAGCTCAGTTCTAGACTCTGAAATACTACCGATGGGTCTCAAAACAAAAAGGCCACTTACGAGGGTTTCCGGTAAATATAAAACCTTTCCCTCTCATGGTCTTCATCCTTTTCATCCTTCTCAGAATCTTCACTAGTAGAAGACAAACTGTCATCCCGTCGGCCCTCTTCAGGCTGGAAAGGAATGCCTGATGAATAGCCTCCTGGAGTTTTGGGAGAACTGAACACGGAATATGATCCTTCACTATTTGTGGAGTAATGGGATGGTCCTTCAATGGTTACTGACAAAAGGTCCAGTTCTGTCTCCTCTGGAAACTGAGTGTAAAAAGAGAAGATGTGAGTCGGGTTCACATTATACATCTCTTACTTTAAAAAAGAAAAAGAAAAAATATATGTTTAAGCATTTAAAATTCTCTCAAGAGTTGAATTTCCTCACTCTGAACCGTCATATGAAATGGCACACCAAGGAAGGAAAGTCTTACCACAGACAGACACACTACCGACATACTAAAAATTATAGTGAAATTTTACATTATATAAACATATCAGCCTGTTAATTAGTACATATTGTGTAATTCTTTAAGCATAGCTAAACATGCTGTGGAGACAAAGCAAAGAATGTGATCAACTGTAAATCAGAAGGGCAAGAGAGTAATTAGTGATGGAAAAGCATGCAGTGTCCCTTGAGAAAGTATTTCATGCTTCTGGATGCTTTTTATAGCTAGCTTTTAAAAATGAGTCATCCCCCCCACCAAAAAGAGTCTCTATTTGATTGACAACTGTAGACAACAGATGTGTCAATCATTATATAATTAAAGATATGAATCAAACTTATAAACACTATTTTTTAAGAAGAATAGTTTATTATAAACACTATGTCACTGAGAATTGCACCAGAAGGCCACTGTATTTAAGTAGATCAAAAACAAAACAAAACAAAAGAACAATAACAAAACTTCCTATGACCTAATTTGTTTTTCCAATTTGAGACTTGCTCAAATATCCTTTGAAAATGCGATAAGCCTTTGTAAAGTGTTATGTGCAAGGTAATGTAATTTGTTGATCCTATTAAATACAACAAAATTAGATACACAAAAATAGAGTACTGTAATAAAAATGTCTTACATACAGAATTCAGCTTTTCCTTATTTTTTTATAATATATATGTTATTTAGTAATTAAGTAAAACAGATTTTATTCATCAGAACATCTTCAATTTTTTAAAGGTAAGAATCTGTGCAATCACTTTGTTTTACATTTATTTTACATTTAACCATGCCTTAATGATCTATAATTTGGGATTTTTATATGCTATTTTTTTAAACAAATAGCTTACATTACTATTTAAAAATAGGACTTGAACCAAGTCAAATATTAATGCCTTTGAGAATTACTTGATCATTTCAAAACATACTTGATCATTTCAAAACATACAAATAAACCAAATCATTGGTTTTACATCTGAAACTGATATAATGTCATGTCTCAATAAAAAAAAATGGATGGGGAAATATCAATTAGGAGAATCCCTCGATTCAGTTCTTTAAATGATTTATTTCCAAGTTCATATTTAGAAAAAAAAGGACATGTTTATCAAGCTCCCCATAATTTCATAGTTCTTTTTATTATTTTTTTTTAATATTTTATGTATTTGACACAGAGAGAGAAACAGTGAGAGAGGGAACACAAGCAGGGGGGAGTGGGAGAGGGAGAAGCAGGCTTCCTGCCGACCAGGTAGCTCAACGTGGGGTTCAATCCCAGGACCTTGGGATCAGGGCTTGAGCTGAAGGCAGACGCTTAATTGACTGAGCCACTCAGGCACCTCTATAATCTTACAGTTCTAAAACAAAATTCAGTTTGACTAAGTTCAGTGTAATGGCGGGATATGTACTAAAACTATAGCTTAAGAGGGCAGGGAAACAAAATGTATGTGGAATAAGTGCCAGTTTTTAATGTAACTTGATGGAAAATTTCTAGACAAAGATTTATATACATAGTGTACAGATATATTTTTAAAATTTAATTTTACTTTCATGACATATTCAGGGAAAATATATGGTTCGTAAAAATGTTAATTCAACTTTTAAGTCCTTGGGTGGCACATTTTCCATATTGTTTTGAACATAATTTTTAAATGGATTTTTAAAATAAATGTATGCTTTTTTTATATGTACACAGTAACTCCAAAGAAATAGCATTCAATGATTAATTTGTTGTTTTGAGAGAAGTTTGATTCTAGTTTCAATGAGTTAAAAAAATTTTTTTTTTAAAGATTTTATTTATTTATTTGACAGACAGAGACCACAAGTAGGCAAAGAGGCAAGCAGAGAGAGAGGGGGAAGCAGGCTCCCTGCTAAGCAGAGAGCCTGATGCGGGGCTCAATCCCAGGACCCTGGGATTATGACCTGAGCCGAAGTCAGAGGCTTTAACCCACTGAGCCACCCAGGTGCCCCTAGTTAAAATTTTTTTTAAAGAAAAGATTCATTTTGTCATTGAATGTAGGGAAAACAGATTCACTTAGGGATTAGCAAATAACTAATAAATAGGAGTTTTTGATTTATGATTTGGTTAATTTGGTAAGCTGATTTAGTAATTCTGGAGATTCAATAATTAATATTATATAAAGAAATACAGAACTAAAATGTTTTCATGCAAGAGCTTATAAAATATACATGATGAAAAAGAATTCAATCTTAAAGCTTTATGTAAAATATTTTTGAGGTCTGAGTTTAGTATAAAATGAAAGGAAGACATTTTGAAAGCAGATTTTCAGGGTGGCTAATTAGTTTTAAAGCAAAATTTATGTTGTTCTTAATAAGTACCTGAAAATACCCTTCCCCAGGACAGCTGGATTGTGGCGTACTTCCCCATATTGTTTTTTTCAACTTAATTAAAATAATAAGAAAATATATAAAAACTCATGAAAAATTAAAAAAACAATGTTTTAAAAGCAAACAAACATTCAAAAAACAAAACAACCATGTTAACATAAATTTTAACACATACAAAATTAAATATAACTTTTAAGCTGACCTTCTAACTTCTGGTTTCTGCTATTACCTCTATATATTCTGAACTAAAATACATAATAAGATAAATAGATAAAGTATAAACATTCCACATTTACACTTGTGTAAAAGACCTAGTTTAATGTGGATTCATACTTGAAAGGAAAATTATTCAACGAAGTCTTTCTACCTAAGATCAAGCAGTATGGAATCTTTATTCTAGGTGCGAAATGCTAACATGAGCAGCATGGCTCTCAAATGCTAGCACAGAGGCAGTGTCTTGCTGTTTGGAAATTTAAAGACACTTCACCCATCATAACTGGCACTTTCACTGTAGGTAGGAATTCATATTTTGAAACTGTAACTACTGTAATTTTGTAATTACTAAAAATTATTTGACACTGTGTATCTCTAACAAATAGTATCTCTCTTACTGTATCTTGGATATTGAAAGTTACTCTGGGTCCGGGAGATGCTGCATCCACACGGATTTCAGGGAGCTCCTCAGTTTCTCCTATTCGAGAACTGGAAGAAAAATATGAAGTTACTAAACATTAGCATTCTTTTTTTAAAAAGTCCCTGGACTTTATAAAAGTCTAACAAATGTCAGTAAATCTTTTACTGACACTAAATATTTCTAAATACTTACCTTATCCAAGGATTAAATTTTTGGTATCCCATTCCTTAATCTTTAGCATCTCATTAAAAAACAAAACAAAACTGAATGTTTTGATTAACATGAGATTTTCTGAAACTAAAGCATATTAAAAATATATATAGTTCTTACTTTAAAAGCTCATTTATTAGTAAGACAGTATTTTTCTTTAATACATAGAATTTCCATTTTTTCATATGGTAAATATGTATGTAGTCACATCTCTTCTAAAATGGCAAATTTATCGCAGCAGTTACTAATCTGCACATACTCATTTCTTTGAATAGTCCATAAGTTTACACATAAACTTGTCTAATAGCAATGTACTTCTTCTCTAAAAAGCACACAGTGATTGCGGTATAAATACACTAGAAGAATTCCTCAAATAAACTTTTTAGTTGGATAGTATCCATTATTACCAGTATTTGACTAATAAGGTTAATTTTTGCTCCCTTAATTATGTAATTTCCCCAAGTAGAACACAATAAATTAGTAGTGGATCTTCATAAAGGAGTCAGCAATTTTATTACTTGTTTCAGTGGATGAAAATAGGTATTACCTTGCCCTTTCCATTCGTTTAAGAGGAGGTCTTCCAGAAGCAGAAATGCTTTTTGAACGGCTATAACTTGGTTTGTAACCCAAACCCCACTTATCCTTTAGAGAAGCAGCCTAATGAAATGGGAGAGGAAGAGTGACTTTAGACAGTTGCTTATTGTTATAATATCTGACTATAGGTAATATATTCTATTTAACAAAATAGTATGTTTTCCCCAAGTCAGTAACATGCTACTTTAAATTTGTCTTTAGGGGCACCTGGGTGGCTCAGTGGATTAAATAAAGCCTCTGCCTTCGGCTCAGGTAATGGTCCCAGGGTCCTGGGATCAAGCCCCGCATCGGGTTCTCTGCTCATCGGGGAGCCTGCTTCCCCCTCTCTCTCTGTCTGCCTCTCTGCCTACTTGTGACCTCTCTCTGTCGAATAAATAAACAAAATCTTTAAAAAAAAATTGTCTTTAAATGTCATTTAACAGTACAGATGGATCAAAGTAGAGCAGGACTCAGCCACTCTGTAGACCAAATGTCAATTAGAAGGGTTGTACAATGGAAATATGGTTCACCGTCTGGCCTGAGAGAGAAAAGAAAAAGATTGGGAACAGGATGAGGGGTACAGAAATAAGGTGAGAAGAAAGGAAACAAAGGAAAAGAAGGCAAAAAAAAAAAAAGAGAATTAAAAGGAAAGATTCTGGGAGAAGCTGGGTGGCAGGAGGAGGTAAAAGGGAGATCAGAGGAGAGCAGGAAGGGTAGAGGGAGAGGCTGGGATGGGAAGACCAGTTGGGGTGGGGGAACCATTGATCATCTTAAGTACCACCCACAGGCATGCCTGCCACAGCACTCCATTATAAGAAAGGAAAGGAAGGGGTGACCTCAACACTCTACTTATCTCTAAATGTATAACTGGGGTCTAGATATTGAAATGATTCCAAGACAATGGAGATGTGGAATGCAAGAGGACTGAGGAGGAAGTGAGGGCGGGGGAAGACAGATGAGATATATGCTAAGAACACTGATAAAAGTTCAAGAATTTCCCTAATTCTCTCTACACAGTTTTATTTTTAACAGTCAATTACCAAATATAAACTACCTTATAAATAGTGCATAAGCAGTACTTTAATTTTATTGTATGATTGTTAGGTATACAGTAGCAAAAATTTTAAACAAAGACTTATGCATTACAGATCATCACTATCCATTTATTACCATCAGAAGCCAGTGATGAATAACTCAAATTGGATTTTATCTTCAATTTGAATAAATAATTTAGAACAGTTTTCAAACTAGGATGTCTGGGAGTTCGGGGTGGTCAAGAAAGGTCAAGCCAATAAACCCTGAATCCCTGCAAACTTTCCCCTCTTCTTCTGGTCCTAGCAGCTCTGATTTAATGCTTTTTATGTATTAGGGTGCCACTAAAAAATGGAGGGTTCTGCTGATTATTAAAAAAAAAAAAAAAAAAAAAGGGTTAAGAACCTATCTCTTCTGAAAAAAGTAGTTTTTCCCCTAACAAGACCACCTTGACCCAAGGCAACCTACCTCCATTTGAATACATTTTAGAATTGTTTTCTACTATATGTTTATAGTATATCTATCTACATACTTATTTCACTTATTCAGCAACTGGACTTATTCAGCAACTGGACCAAAAAAATGTGGTAGGAAATGGGGTCAAAGATAAATAACTTGTTGTTTAAGAGACTCATATTCTAGTTAGTACAACTAAATGTGCAAAGAAAAGAGAATGAAGTGCTGAGAGTACGCAGTGCTAAAAGGTAAAGTCAGCTGTGGAAAATGGGACAGGAGTAGAATGGACATGTCAAAAGACTCATATTTGAGTAAGACACTAAAAAGACATTACAGTTTTATGAAAGGTGATAAAAAGTAGTGGCTAAGGACAGACTGCAGAGTCCCACTGTTTGTGTTTAATCTTGGCTCCACCAAGGTTAATGACTGTATAACTTTCGTCAAATTACTTGACTGCTGTCTCAGCGTCCTCATTTTTAAAATGGGGAAAATAATACATGCTACCTCTTTTGGCTATTGTAAAATTTAATGGGTTGTTAAATGTAAAGTGCTTTAAATAGCGCCTAGTACCTAGTAGATATGGGATGTACAAATCAAGTGGTATTATCACTAAAAATGGAGAACGAAAGAGAACTTAAGTATGGTCACAAAGTTTAATAAAGTGAAAAATAAAAGAACGGTCTACTCCAATAATAAAATTCTTCTTAAATGTTTACTCACTCGCATACTGGACCTCCGTAATTTCTTACGAACATCTCTTCGAATATCATTCACAGCGACAGATTCTAACTGTTGATAACGCTGAATTTCTTGGTTTATGGTCCCTTCACTTGCACCTAATTTTCTGGATGCAAAATAAATACCGCAATTAGTGTAAAGGGGTGACAGAGTAAGACTGATTTATATTTGCTCCCTTTTAATTCTTTCACTTTCAGAATATCAAAGATATATGGACAGGCCAAAATCCTTAAAGTTAGCACTCATACCTAGTAAACTGTTAAAAAGCTCTCTAATATTTTAGGAAACAGCTCTTTCCCACTTCCGCATTAATAGCTTCTGTGACAATCTCATGAAAGCTATGGACTCACTCTGCAGAATAATGTCTGAATATAAAATTATACATATATTTAAGCCTCAGGTAAAATTTAAAGGGAGGATGTATATTTTGCTACTAAAGGGAGGATGTATATTTTGCTACAAGTCACTTTTAACCCCCAAGAGCAAAACTCACACTGCAATGTAAGTCAACAGGAAAATGTGAATCGCTGTATCATAACTAATTTACAGATCACTTTTTAGGTAATACCCTTCATTGTACAAAATGCACATTATTTGTTTAGAGTTTCTGAATGCAAAAACCACAGACACAGGTGGTATATGAAGATCAGAAAAGATGAGGCATGACTATCACCTTTTGGGAAAACAAAAATTTCGAAGTTTGACGATTAGGATACTTTGTCTTCTAGAGCAAGTATTACTTAATCAATAATATGCAGCAGGCAATAGATAAAGAAAAAAACATTACCACCACCTACTCCCGACCTCCCTACTCACCTTATATCCATCTCAGTTTTAGAGAATTGTTAATATAAGCAGGCAAAAATAAAAACCATGAACTTTGACTTCAGACACACACAAGTTCAAATCCCACTTCTTTAACCTCTCTGAGCCAGTTTTCTCATCTATAAAGTTTGGATAATGTCATCTAACCTCACAGAAATCTTGTGAGGATTATACTGAAATAACATGTCAGTTCACAATTGGTACTTAATAAATGCTAAATTTGTTTCCTTCCTTAAAAATTTACATTCCAGATACGTGCTGTGATGAGCACTAGGTATTATATGCAACTAAGGAATTGCTGAACACTACATGCAAAACTAATGATGCACTGTATGTTGGTTAACTGAACATTAAAAAAAAAAAATTTACATTCCAGAAATACCAATGTTAGCAAAAGACTAACACGTATGTTAATATACATAGGTGAAGGTATATTTAGATATATATACACATATGTAGAGATATGTATATATGATACACAGTCTGTCATTAAACTGCCCAGAAAAGGGGAGTTGCGATGAGAGCTGGACAGAACTTCACACCTAACTTCGTCAGTAATGAATGTATGATCTCAGGCAAGTTATCAAACTCTACTGGACCTTGGTGATCTCATTTATAAATTAAGGGGGGTATACTGGCCCAAATCCAGTTTTCTCCCTATTTAAAATTCTATGATTCCATTATTAAAAATATTATATTATATTAAAAATCATTACACATACTTAAGATCATCTATTACTTTTGCCTGTTCATTCAGTTCTCTGATATCGACTATACGCTTCATAATTTTTCTTCCTCTAAGTTCTCCTGGCTGGCTACAAGATGCTCCTTGTCTTCGATAATCTACAGCTTCCTGAAAAATCAAAAGCATGTCTGTCAATACCACTTTCAGGTCACACCACAAATCTATACTATCACAAGAATAACACCTTAAATCAAAGGAAGCATGCAAGAATCAAAGCCATCTATATCAAGTAAGATGATTGGAATTCTCCAGTGATTCAAATCCCTTCATTTTCACAAGGAATCTATGTAGCTGCTACCTACATTTCCCCATGAGTGAGCTCTGCATGCTTTCAAATGGGACTGGCTAGACTGAGGGGAGCCCCACAGCTCTGGGTCACACAGATACTCTGCAGGAACAGAATGGCGCTGATTTGGGGGCGTCAGGCCTAGCAGGTGATTTACAAGTCGCTGCCCAAAGGTGAGCTTGTGGCCATCTCCACTTACTGAACTTCCATCTGAACTCTAAATAATAAACAGTAACATTAATTTTTTAAAAATTTCTTTCCAAGAACAAGACTATTTCATGAAACAGTTAAAAGATATTTTAAAAATGTTTAAACCAATATCAGAATAAAAGCCGAGTAACTTGCTTTTAAACTACCAAATAATTTATACTATAAAATCTTACAGTACAGAGGGAAATACATTTTTTAAATGTATATTTTGTTTACATGCAATTTGCTTTTCAGATTCATTTTTTAGCATCTTTATTGAGATATAATCCACATGCCATAAAATTCACCCATTTAAAATGAACAATTTATTGGTTTTGAGTATATTCACAAAGTTGTACAACTGTCACCACAATCTGTTTAGAACATTTTCACCACCCACCCCCAAATGAAACCTCATAACTAACAGCAGTCTTTCTCCATTCCCCATCCCCAACTCCCCCAGCCCTCAGCAACCACTAATGTACTGTCTCTACAGGTTTGCTTTCACTTTGTTTTTATCGTTAGTACATTACCTATAGGTTAGGGTACAAGTCTGTTGACAGCTAATAAGAAAAGTATCAATGAAAAGATAATATTATGAAATTTTTAAAAATTATAAAGTATAGACACAGGAAACCATCACTCTCTTCCTTCCTCTACAATTATCAACTACAATATAATAAATAACATTAAGTCAATCTTTTCCCTGTCTCAGGGTAAAGGCCAGTCCAGAAAAGTCTAACAGTGAATTTACTTACAGTATGGATAGTGGGAGACATAGTATCAACTTCATCCTCATCTGACAGGTCAGCTATGTTCACTGAATTTAGATCAGCAATGTCATCTATATCCTCCTCTCCTGTCAGTGTCGTAAGGGTATTGCCCAGAGCATTAAGTCTTTTGCCAATGTTAGGATCCATATGGACATCGATCCCACACATCTTCCACAAAACATTGAGTGTCCACGTTCCAGCACTACTACTTTCTGTTTAAATAAAGAGAAGTGGCATTTTTGGTAAGTCTTGAGTTCAGATATTTAAATCAATCTATATTTCAGGAATAAAATGGATGATGGCCTTATTTAACAACTAATCTCTCTCACAACTAGGTCTGGGATTGATTTCCCTCTGCAGAGTGTGCACCTTTGTTTCCTCTGTGCAGCACCCTTCTTTCTCCTGTGAACAATGGATTTCCTCTTCTCCCCACTCCTGAACTGATCTACACTCCCATGGCTACAATGGGAATTTCCATGACCCTCACTCATTAGCCAGAATTAGATAAGTAGGCCAGGTGAGAGTCAAAGTTGGAAATCTAAAAACCCTTCTCTGGACTTCAGGAAAAAAAAAAAAAAAAGGTCCCTTCTCTAGTGCTTGAGAATGAAGCTCATTGGGCTATTGGCAGCCACATCTTCTGGCATGTTTAAGGAGGAAGTCAGAAGTATGAAGAAAATGAAGCAGCCAGAGAGGAGCAAAGAAGAAAGCCCTGGTGGCAGTCGAAATCTTGGATCCAGGAGTTCCTGAGAGCCTCTGAACTGACCTTGGTCCTTATCTTCACTGAGATAGCCATTTCGAAGCTTAACTGTGATCTGCATTATCCTTTTAATAAACTCTCCCTTTCGGTTAAGCTAGTTTGCATGGGTTGTTGTCACTCATAAACCAGAGTCCTGACAATGACTTTTATGTGACCTTTCTCGAAATACATATGCATTTACCTCAGTTATCACCCATTTCTTCTAACATTACTCCTGGAAATTTCCTAACCTTTTCAGTTCTCCATCAGTGGGACTGTTGGCCTTGCTACTTTCTGAGGCAAGTTACTTAGGATGAGCACCAAGGCTAGGTTTGGGGAGGATAACAAGAAATAGTAAGGAGAATAAGGAATTCTACTAACTTTAATCAGCTTCTACTCGCACAGACATTTTGAGAGCCCTTAAATAGCTCCCTTTAGCTCACCCTTACTCTTTACCAAGTAAAATCAATAAAAATTTACATTGTACTATCATCTTAGTCAAGACAGATTATAACTTCTATAGTTATCTCCTAACCAGTTTCCCAAGATTTTTTTTCCTTTCTATTCCTTGAAAGTGTCTGCTTTCTTGATCACAAAAATTCAGTGGCTCTCCCACTTTCTACCAAATTAAGTTCAGACTCCTTATTATCCTTTAATATTTTTCCCATATTACTTTTCACATAACTCTGTCTACCCAGTCTGGACAATTCTGACTAGACACTGGTTTCACAGCATAACTAATATTCTGTCTGCCTGAATTTTCTGACCCATACCCTTCCAGGTTTTGCTTTAGAAACAATTTTGTCTGTCAAGTCCCTGTTCAAATACTTGTTAAATATTAAAAGAAGCTTTCTCTGGGCCACCTGGGTAGCTCAGTTGGTTAAGTGTATGCCTTTGGCTCAGGTCCTGATCCCAGGATCCCGGGATCAATCCTGCCTTCGGGCTCCCTGCTCTGTGGGGAGCCTGCTTCTCCCTCTGCCTCTCTCTCTGCCTCTTATATCTCTAATCCTAGTATCCCTCCAAATTTGAAATTCTTCTCTTTCCTCAGTAGATTTCAGAAGCAATTAGAATTTCATATTTTATTGAACTCACCACTTATAGCTTAGTCATGCTGCAGAGCCTCAACTGCATTAGAATTCAAATTTATACAGAGTAGAAAAGTATACCTTGCCTTTGTCTTTCCTAAAACTTTTTGCAGTATATCAGCAAGTGTCTAATAAATGATGGTTAAATAGATAAAAATATGCTAATATTATTATAAAAATGGTTTTTTAAAATCAGGGAACACCAGAATTAAAGACTCAATGTTAATATAAAGGCTTTATCTATGTGTGTATATATGTATATTTACATATATAGGTATAAAAAAGCAGAATTCTAACTTATTTATGTAAAAAAGGTAATACCAGTCATGAACTTACCAGCAGCTGCTTGTCCTGTAGTCCTAGAACATACTTCATAGGTGCCATCTGGAACTACACCTGCATAAAATCACCCCAAAAATAGTTTCCAATAAAATTATGCTTGTGATTAAATACTATATTATAATTAAATACTGTACTATAATACCAAAGATTATTATCTAAATATAAATAGGATCACTAGCTTCTTTAGGTCTCAATTTCTAAACTGCAGAATGAAACATGAAACAACTACCTTAGATGTCTTATAATATTCCGTATCTCAACATTTTTTATTTTATGCTTTTAAGAATTTAACTGCAGCTTTATCTTTACATTCTGCATGTGACAATACCTGACTGACTCTGAAACTCTAGTTTCCAGATGCTATGATAATTTGTGCCATCCTGTGAATGGCACTTTGAGAATGCAAATGGTTTAAAAATAATTTTCTGTTAATAAGAACTTACACATTTAGGTCACAGACACAATTTATTAGCCTTGTCTTTCCATGGATCATTTTATGAGGAAAAAAATGACTGACTGCCATGATGTCAGTCTCATAACAATTAAGCTCCTAAGGTCATGGACCTATCCCCGGAACATATCTAACTTTAACTCTGAAAAATTTACTACCACTTAGCTTTAATCTGATAACTTCAACTTAAAAAAAAAAAAAAGAAAAAAGAAAAAAAAGAGGTGAACTAAATCAACAATTTTATTTTTTTTATTATTTTTTTTTTATTAAAGATTTTATTTATTTATTTGACAGAGAGAGATCACAAGTAGACAGAGAGGCAGGCAGAGAGAGAGAGAAGCAGGCTCCCTGCCGAGCAGAGAGCCCGATGCGGGACTCGATCCCAGGACCCTGAGATCATGACCTGAGCCGAAGGCAGCGGCTTAACCCACTGAGCCACCCAGGCGCCCCTAAATCAACAATTTTAAACAGTAAAGGGGCAATACCATCTTTGAGACAACTTTTCAAAAAGTGAAGCCTAAGGAACATGATTAAGACTCTTTCTCAGTAATCCTTCATAGAAACAAAATTTCAGTCTAAACCTGACAGTCATAAATCTTAAATGAAATGTCCTTTTACAATTCATTCTGTAACCTAAGTTGCTATTCAAATGTTACTCAAATCTGAGTTGCAGAAATACTATAGCTTATTTTGAGAGAAACAGTCTATTAAGTAACAATATCTATTATGTAGGTTTTTAAAAGATTATACCAATAACTTTAAAATCTAAATAATATTTTTGAATCATATGGTCCCTATGCTTCACATACAAATTACAGAATTTGAGAGAACAATGTCTTGTCTTAGGGTAAAAGATTGCCAAATTAACCTTTAAAGTCATGGTTATAAATCAGAGCAAAAGGGACTTAGGTAACTCTTTTAAATCGAAGAATGCAGTAATGAAAAGAAAACCTGAAATTTGAGTAACATAATGAAGGCCAAATGAAAGCTAGTTAAAAAAAAAAAAAGGTAGAAAACTTCTAGGACTTTCAATCCCAAGAATTTTTAGAGAATTTTTAAAAATTTTTTAAAAATTACATAAATTCATATATTACAGAGCCATGATAAATTAAAAAGGAATATTAAGATTTGGGGGAGTAGATCCAAATCTTCAAAGTGAGGAGAAGGAAATCAGTTAGGCTCTTCCCTGTTTTACCTATGGTCTCTGAGTCAGAGACAGAATGCTGAGTTGGATCAACCATTAGTCTGAATCCAGGATAGCAATTTTCCTGCTCTTTTGATCTCATGTTACCCAGGTGTTAACAGAGAGCTTGAGGCTTTCAAATATCTCCTTTACTCCCCCCCACCCCATACTACAGTTTCAAACTTTAATGGTTTATATAATTTTTATAAATGAATGTTAGTGAAGAGTCTGATCTTTTCTATCTACTTATATGGTCCTTTGAATCCTATATACAAATTTTTCTAATTTTTACTGCACTTCCTAGAAAACATTACCCCCCTATAGAGGCAATTCACCCAGATCACCTTTTTTCCTAGGGCCTGATTTTAAAATGATCTGTTAAAAAAAAAAAATCCTAGGGACGCCTGGGTGGCTCAGTTGGTTAAGTGACTGCCTTCGGCTCAGGTCATGATCCTGGAGTCCTGGGATCGAGGCCCATATCGGGCTCCCTGCTCAGCAGGGAGTCTGCTTCTCCCTCTGACCCTCCCACTTCTCATGCTCATTCTCTCTCTCACACTCTCTCTCTCAAATAAATAAACAAAATCTTTAAAAAAAGAAAAATCCTACAGTATAACTCTACTGTTCATTGTTTCTCTACCCTAATTCAAATCTTTCTTAGAATACTTAACATCATTTCTGTTCTATTTATTATTACTAATAAAAAACTATTTTGCCCCTGTTATAATTTAGAATATTTGTATCAATAAAACAAATACTCAACTCTTCTGCTTCCTTCCCAAGAACCAAACAAAAAGCATGTCATAAAGACAAGTCATTTAGTAGCCTACAAAAACTAAAATAAATAATTTTCAGCATATTAGTATTCTACTTAGTTGGTATAATATACACTGAGGTGCTGAGTTATTATTTATAGATTTTTAATATATGTTTTTGATTTTGATTCAGGGGCATATTTGTCAGGCATTTTCTCTTTATAATAAACTGTTAAGGAAATGGTATTCTCTCTTTGCTTCCAAATACATGTATCCATTTTAATGATTATAAAAAAGGTGAAGATATCATCTTACTAGAAATCAGTAATTTAATTTTAAGAAAAAAAAAGACACAAAAGTTATTAGTGACTTTTAAAAATATATGTAACAACTGTATAGAAGCTTATTTGTAAAGATTTCTGATGAAGGCTATTTTTCTTCTTATGAATTTTAGGCATAAGTACTTTGATATCAAGTCCTCCTAGTAACTTGAAGTATTTCACAGAAATTCCACTATTTTACCTATGAATTATTTAAGAGAGAAGCAGTCACAACAGAATTTCACCCATAATTTTATCTAGGTTTTAGTCAAAGTGAAATGCCAAAACTTCAATTTTTGATGTAAAAATTATGAAAAGTTTTCTTGTTCTTTAAAGAAGATCCAGAACTGGGAAGAAGATTTTCTTCCAATGGAGAAGGGAAAAAAACTGCATAAACAACAGCATACCACCTTTTATAATGTAAGTATTAATTTTGGTTTAGAGATTGGCTGAGGAATTTTAGTTTGCAACCTTTAATTCCTCAAACAGTTTTTCTTTACTAGAAGATTAATGATGACTTATTAACTCTGCTATAACATTTTTTTTATTAATTTTATTTTTTATAAACTATAATATATTTTTATCCCCAGGGGTACAGGTCTGTGAATCACCAGGTTTACACACTTCACAGCACTCACCATAGCACATACCCTCCCCAGTGTCCATAATCCCACCCCCCTCCCAACCTCCCTCCCCCCATCAACCCTCAGTTTGTTTTGTGAGATTAAGAGTCACTTATGGTTTGTCTCCCTCCCAATTCCATCTTGTTTCATTTACTCTTCTCCTACCCCCTTAACCCCCCATGTTGCATCTCCTATCCCTCATATCAGGGAGATCATATGATAGTTGTCTTTCTCCGACTGACTTATTTCGCTAAGCAAGATACCCTCTAGTTCCATCCACGTCGTCGCAAATGGCAAGATTTCATTTCTTTTGATGGCTGCATAATATTCCATTGTGTATATATACCACATCTTCTTTATCCATACATCTGTTGATGGACATCTAGGTTCTTTCCATAGTTTGGCTATTGTAGACATTGCTGCTATAAACATTCGGGTGCACGTGCCCCTTCGGATCACTACGTTTGTATCTTTAGGGTAAATACCCAGCAGTGCAATTGCTGGGTCATAGGGTAGTTCTATTTTCAACATTTTGAGGAACCTCCATGCTGTTTTCCAGAGTGGTTGCACCAGCTTGCATTCCCACCAACAGTGTAGGAGGGTTCCCCTTTCTCCACATCCTCGCCAGCATCTGTCATTTCCTGACTTGTTAATTTTAGCCATTCTGACTGGTGTGAGGTGATATCTCATTGTGGTTTTGATTTGTATTTCCCTGATGCCGAGTGATGTGGAGCACTTTTTCATGTGTCTGTTGGCCATCTGGATGTCTTCTTTGCAGAAATGTCTGTTCATGTCCTCTGCCCATTTCTTGATTGGATTATTTGTTCTTTGGGTGTTGAGTTTGCTAAGTTCTTTATAGATTTTGCACACTAGCCCTTTATCTGATATGTCATTTGCAAATATCTTCTCCCATTCTGTCAGTTGTCTTTTGGTTTTGTTAACTGTTTCCTTTGATGTGCAAAAGCTTTTGATCTTGATAAAAATCCCAATAGTTCATTTTTGCCCTTGCTTCCCTTGCTTTTGGCGATGTTCCTAGGAAGATGTTGCTGCGGCTGAGGTCGAAGAGGTTGCTGCCTGTGTTCTCCTCAAGGATTTTGATGGATTCCTTTCTCACATTGAGATCCTTCATCCATTTTGAGTCTATTTTCGTGTGTGGTGTAAGGAAATGATCCAATTTCATTTTTCTGCATGTGGCTGTCCAATTTTCCCAACACCATTTATTGAAGAGGCTGTCTTTTTTCCATTGGACATTCTTTCCTGCTTTGTCGAAGATGAGTTGACCATAGAGTTGAGGGTCTATTTCTGGGCTCTCTATTCTGTTCCATTGATCTATGTGTCTGTTTTTGTGCCAGTACCATGCTGTCTTGATGATGACAGCTTTGTAATAGAGCTTGAAGTCCGGAATTGTGATGCCACCGACTTTGGCTTTCTTTTTCAATATTCCTTTGGCTATTCGAGGTCTTTTCTGGTTCCATATAAATTTTAGGATTATCTGTTCCATTTCTTTGAAAAAAATGGATGGTACTTTGATAGGAATTGCATTAAATGTGTAGATTGCTTTAGGTAGCATAGACATTTTCACAATATTTATTCTTCCAATCCAGGAGCATGGAACATTTTTCCATTTCTTTGTGTCTTCCTCAATTTCTTTCATGAGTACATTATAGTTTTCTGTGTATAGATTCTTAGTCTCTTTGGTTAGGTTTATTCCTAGGTATCTTATAGTTTTGGGTGCAATTGTAAATGGGATGGAATCCTTAATTTCTCTTTCTTCTGTCTTGTTGTTGGTGTAGAGAAATGCAACTGATTTCTGTGCATTGATTTTATATCCTGACACTTGACTGAATTCCTGTACAAGTTCTAGCAGTTTTGGAGTGGAGTGTTTTGGGTTTTCCACATATAGTATCATATCATCTGCGAAGAGTGATAGTTTGACCTCTTCTTTGCCGATTTGGATGCCTTTAATTTCCTTTTGTTGTCTGATTGCTGAGGCTAGGACTTCTAGTACTATGTTGAATAGCAGTGGTGATAACGGACATCCCTGCCATGTTCCTGACCTTAGCAGAAAAGCTTTCAGTTTTTCTCCATTGAGAATGATATTTGCGGTGGGTTTTTCATAGATGGCTTTGATAATATTGAGGTATGTGCCCTCTATCCCTACACTTTGAAGAGTTTTGATCAGGAAGGGATGCTGTACTTTGTCAAATGCTTTCTCAGCATCTATTGAGAGTATCATATGGTTCTTGTTCTTTCTTTTATTAATGTGTTGTATCACATTGATTGATTTGCGGATGTTGAACCAACCTTGCTGTCCTGGAATAAGTCCCACTTGGTCGTGGTGAATAATCCTTTTAATGGACTGTTGAATCCTATTGGCTAGTATTTTGGTGAGAATTTTTGCATCTGTGTTCATCAAGGATATTGGTCTGTAGTTCTCTTTTTTGATGGGATCCTTGTCTGGTTTTGGGATCAAGGTGATGCTGGCCTCATAAAATGAGTTTGGAAGTTTTCCTTCTATTTCTATTTTTGGAACAGTTTCAGGAGAATAGGAATTAGTTCTTCTTTAAATGTTTGGTAGAATTCCCCCGGGAAGCCGTCTGGCCCTGGGCTTTTGTTTGTTTGGAGATTTTTGATGACTGTTTCAATCTCCTTACTGCTTATGGGTCTGTTCAGGCTTTCTATTTCTTCCTGGTTCAGTTGTGGTAGTTTATATGTCTCTAGGAATGCATCTATTTCTTCCAGATTGTCAAATTTGTTCGCGTAGAATTGCTCATAGTATGTTCTTATAATTGTCTGTATTTCTTTGGTGTTCGTTGTGATCTCTCCTCTTTCATTCATGATTTTATTTATTTGGATCCTTTCTCTTTTCTTTTTGATAAGTCTGGCCAGGGGTTTATCAATCTTATTAATTCTTTCAAAGAACCAGATCCTAGTTTCGTTGATTTGTTCTATTGTTTTTTTGGTTTCTATGTCATTGATTTCTGCTCTGATCTTTGTGATGTCTCTTCTCCTGCTGGGTTTAGGGTTTCTTTCTTGTTCTTTCTCCAGCTCCTTTAGGTGTAGGGTTAGGTTGTGTGCTTGAGACCTTTCTTGTTTCTTGAGAAAGGCTTGTACCGCTATATATTTTCCTCTCAGGACTGCCTTTGTTGTGTCCCACAGATTTTGAACCGTTGTGTTTTCATTATCATTTGTTTCCATGAATTTTTTCAATTTTTCTTCAATTTCCTGGTTGACCCATTCATTCTTCAGAAGGATGCTGTTTAGTCTCCATGTATTTGGGTTCTTTCCAAATTTCCTCTAATGACTGAGTTCTAGCTTCAGAGCATTGTGGTCTGAAAATATGCAGGGAATGATCCCAATCTTTTGATACCAGTTGAGACCTGATTTAGGACTGAGGATGTGATCTATTCTGGAGAATGTTCCATGTGCACTAGAGAAGAATGTGTATTCTGTTGCTTTGGGATGAAATGTTCTGAATATATCTGTGATGTCCATCTGGTCCAGTGTGTCATTTAAGGCCTTTATTTCCTTGTTGATCTTTTGCTTGGATGATCTGTCCATTTCAGTGAGGGGAGTGTTAAAGTCCCCTACTATTATTGTATTATTGTCGATATGTTTCTTTGATTTTGTTATTAATTGGTTTATATAGTTGGCTGCTCCCACGTTAGGGTCATAGATATTTAAAATTGTTAGATCTTCTTGTTGGATAGTTCCTTTGAGTATGATATAGTGTCCTTCCTCATCTCTTATTGTAGTCTTTGGCTTAAAATCTAATTGATCTGATATAAGGATTGCCACTCCTGCTTTCTTCTGATGTCCATTAGCATGGTAAATTCTTTTCCACCCCCTCACTTTAAATCTGGAGGTGTCTTCATGTTTAAGATGAGTTTCTTGTAGGCAACATATAGATTTTTTTTTTTTTTTTTTTATCCATTCTGATACCCTGTGTCTTTTGATTGGGGCATTTAGCCCATTAACATTCAGGGTAAGTATTGAGAGATATGAATTTAGTGCCATTGTATTGCCTGTAAGGTGACTGTTATTGTATATTGTCTCTGTTTCTTTCTGATCTACTTCTTTTAGGGTCTCTCTTTGCTTAGAGGACCCCTTTCAATATTTCCTGTAGAGCTGGTTTGGTATTTGCAAATTCTTTCAGTTTTTGTTTGTCCTGGAAGCTTTTAATCTCTCCTTCTATTTTCAATGATAGCCTAGCTGGATATAGTATTCTTGGCTGCATGTTTTTCTTGTTTAGTACTCTGAATATATCATGCCAGCTCTTTCTGGCCTGCCAGGTCTCTGTGGATAAGTCTGCTGCCAATCGAATATTTTTACCATTGTACGTTACAGACTTCTTTTCCCGGGCTGCTTTCAGATTCTTCTCTTTGTCACTAAGACTTGTCAATTTTACTACTAGGTGACGGGGTGTGGACCTATTCTTATTGATCTTGAGGGGGGTTCTCTGAACCTCCTGGATTTTGATGCTTGTTCCCTTTGCCATATTGGGGAAATTCTCTCCAATAATTCTCTCCAATATACCTTCTGCTTCCCTCTCTGTTTCCTCTTCTGGAATCCCAATTATTCTAATGTTGTTTCGTCTTATGGTGTCACTTATCTCTCGAATTCTCCCCTCGTGATCCAGTAGCTGTTTGTCCCTCTTTTGCTCAGCTTCTTTATTCTCTGTCATTTGGTCTTCTATATCGCTAATTCTTTCTTCTGCCTCATTTATCCTAGCCGTCAGAGCCTCCATTTTTGTTTGCACCTCATTAATAGCTTTTTTGATTTCAACTTGGTTAGATTTTAGTTCTTTTATTTCCCCAGAAAGGGCTTTTATATCTCCCGAGAGGGTTTCTCTAATATCTTCCATGCCTTTTTCGAGCCCGGCTAGAACCTTGAGAATCATCATTCTGAACTCTGGATCTGACATATTACCAATGTCTGTATTGATTAGGTCTCTAGCCTTTAGTACTGCCTCTTGTTCTTTTTTTTTGTGGTGATTTTTTCCGCCTTATCATTTTGTCCAGATAAGAGTATATGAAGGATCAAGTAAAATACTAAAAGGATGGCAACAACCCCAGGAAAATATGCTTTAGCCAAATCAGAAGAGATCCCAAGTCGTGTGGGGGGAGAAAGGGGATAAAAAGAGGTTCAGAAAGAAAGAAAAATAAAATTAAAAAAAAAAACCAATAAAGAAAAAGTATAAAAAGGAAAAAAATATATATATATTAGATAAACTAGTTAAAAAATGTTAAAAAAGAAAAGTGTAAAAGTTAAAAAAATTTAGCAGAAGAAGAAAAAAAAATTGAAAAAGAAAAGAAAAAAAAATTAAATTAACTGCAAGGCTAAAGAATCATGGGGAGAAAGCCATGAGTTCCGTGCTTTGCTTTCTCCTCCTCTGGAATTCCGCCGCTCTCCTTGGTATTGAAACTACACTCCTTGGAAGGTGAACTTGGTCCTGGCTGTGTTTCTTGCTGATCTTCTGGGGGAGGGGCCTGTTGTAGTGATTCTCAAGCGTCTTTGCCCCAGGCGGAGTTGCACTGCCCTTACCCGGGGCCAGGCTGAGTAATCCGCTCAGGTTTGCTTTCGGGAGCTTTTGTTTCCTGAGCGCTTTCCGTAGAGTTCCGGAGGTCGGGAATGAAGATGGCGACCTCCCGGTCTCCGGCCCGGAGGAGCTGAGAGCCCGGGGCCCCACTCCTCAGTGCACCCCCAGAGAACAGCGCCCAATGACTCCCGTCACCCTGGCCTCTGGCCACGCTCCGAGCTGACCGAGCCTGCGACCGGTTCAAGGCAACCCCGAGCTGAGAGTCACTCCTCGGCTCTGTCTCTGTAGCTGGCTTCCCCGTTCTAATACCTGTGAGCTCTGCGACACTCAGCCACCCCCGATTCTTCTGTGACCCTGCAGGACCTGAGGCCACGCTGCCCCCGCGTGGGCTTCACCCCGGTTTAGCCTCTGGAGCGATGTCCCTCAGCGGAACAGACTTTTAAAAGTCCTGATTTTGTGCTCCGTTGCTCCGCCGCTTGCCGGGAGCCGGCCCCTCCTCCCGCGGTCTATCTTCCCGTCGCTTTGGATTCACTTCTCCGCCAGTCCTACCATGCAGAAAGTGGTTGATTTTCTGTTTTTAGAGTTGCTGTTCTTCTTCTCTTCGATCTCCCGCTGGATTTGTAGGTGTTTGTAATCTTTAGATAAGCTATCTAGCTGATCTCCCGCTACCTGAAGTAGTCTCAGCCTGCTACTTCTCCGCCATCTTGACTCCTCCCCCCTAACTCTGCTATAACATTTCTTATATTAAAATAAAAATAAAACCACGTACCTTCAAAACTGTATATAAACACACCTTTAGTTACACCCAACCTTGAGTATTATGGAATCAAAGGAATTCATACAAGTTACACATTGTAGCTTACAAAATTAGACATGTAATTTATTCGTATCAATTTTATTTTATGGCTGGAGTTCCTGTTTATGGTTATCTACAACCTTTGATCTATGTCACATGATGAACTGGATCTTGCACATTTATCACTTCCTTTGAAGATCCCCACAGAGCAAAGATGCTTTATCTGGTCATTCACGAATCAATCATAGGAAAAAATCAGGTAGTAAACGAATCTTCAAATGCTAGACTGTCAAGAAGAATGCCTAGTTGATTCATTTACCAAAACTACTGAAAGTTGCAGTTTTTCATTATATGACCTATCTTTAACTAAAAAGAGCCCTTATTTCAGAAAGTCCAATAACATTCCTATAAGCTAAGCATCTTTTGGTTTTACCAATGAAGACACTGATTTTCTTTTTTTTTTTAATTAAAAAAAATTGTAACCCTCATGTAGAAAATAAAAGGCACTCACAGGCATTCATCACTAGATCGCCACGAATTTCTGGTTTCCAGTCATCCCACGACGTCTCAAAGCCATCAGCAAAACGAATACAAAAGTTTTTGAAATGCCCTTTACTAACCAGAGATTCTGAAGAACAAGCAGTGATGAGAGTACTTTCAATGGTCAATACTAAAGCAGAACCAATGTCAAGATCTCCAGTGTGATTAGACTGCAAAATATATTAAAAAATAAAAGACAGAATGTTTTAAATTTGGAAATTCTCACAGGAATCATAGGAACAAAAGTTTAGAAAAAGTTAAGACTAGAAATCTTCATTAAAAAGCAGCTTAGAAAGTTGTCTACTTTTAAAACTTAAATTGTTGAAGTGAATACATATGCCATGAGCATCTGTTCTTTTTATTATGTTCAATTAACCAGCATATAGTTCATCATTAGTTTTTGATGTAGTGTTCAATGACCCATTAGTTGCGTATAACACCCAGGGCTTATCACCGCACGTGCCCTCCTTAACACCCATCATCTGGTTACCTTATCCCACCAACCTCTCTTTTCTGTAACCCTCGGTTTGTTTTCAGAGTCCAGAGTCTCTCATGGTTTGTCTCTCTCTCTCTAATTTCCTCACATTCAGTTTTCCCTCCTTTCCCCTATGGTCCTCTATGCTATTCCTTATGTTCCACATATGAGTACAATATTAATTGTCTTCATCTTTTTTTTTAACTTGCAAAAGGTTAAGAAAGGTTAGAGGAGAGAGCATGAGAAGTTGAGGGGGAAAGGGAGACAATCTTAAGCAGGCTCCATTTGGCATAGAGCCCCAGCAGGATTCCACGTGAGTCTCCATGTGGGGTTTGGTCTCACTACCTTGAGATCATGACCTAAGCTGAAATCAACAGTGTGACACTTAATTGAACCACGGAGGTGCCCCTAATTATCTAGTTTTCTATCCCAAGCTTCTGTTTTAGACAACCGCCTCTGGTGTATATGGCTTTCCTGAGCTCTGTCCATAATGCCATTAAAAAACAACATTCTTCAACTCCTGAGCATGTTGTCAATCACTGACCCAGAATTTTTCTTCACAATGTCTTGCTTAACAAATACTAAAAGTTAAACTCATTCAGCAACTGGTTATAGGTTAAGGTAAATTTTAACAGTAATACAGACCTCTGAATTTGATATAATTGTAACCTCTTAGGTTCAACCCTTGATAGGGGTTTATAGTCCTCTGTTTGTCTCATATGCATGTCCATAAATTATGAAAATTCTTGCTTTATCTGGTATACATAACTTGGAAATTTCATTACTATTAAATATGGCAGCTTAAAGGCATTTTGAAATCCTCCACCCTATTTTAGATGAGGTTACTAAACATTAAACAATATTCTTAAATGTTCTTTTGCTTCTATTTCATTTACAATTATATGCCAAAGACTTGTTTGTTAAAAAACAAAACAATAAAAAGATTCTGAAAACTAGCTGCTTATTTTTCCAGGTAAAAATTAAGATTCCCTAGAGCACCTGGGTGGCTCAGGGGGTTAAGCCTCTGCCTTTGGCTCAGGTCATGAACCCAGGGTCCTGGGATCGAGACCTGCATCGGGCTCTCTGCTCAGAGGGAAGCCTGCTTTCCCCTCTCTCTCTCTGCCTGCCTCTCTGCCTACTTGTAAACTCTCTCTCTGTCAAATAAATAAACAAAATCTTAAAAAAAACTTAAGATTTATCATATAGGTATCAATCTCGTCATAATTCTGTGGCAAAGTGCTTCTGAGCAAAGTCTCATGAGATTCATATTTAATACACTAAGGATGAATAATGGTTGAAGGAATCCAATCTTACTTGCTATTTACTAAACTCAAGTTATAAACTGTTAATCCAAAAAAAATTATTATACTCTATATACACAGAAATGGTAAGCAGAATGCTATATTCTTAATCTTGGACTATGATTTGATTTTGTACCTGTGCAGTATTTGTGATGGGCAGGCATATTCCCAGATCATTCACAGTAAGCTGGAGGAAGAGAGTCCCAAAGGCCTGGGCTGATGTTTGCTGGATACCTGGTAGCATATCTACTACCTCCTTTGTAGCCATATGAATATCTTTATGTAAAGCCATTCGTTGTTCATTCCAGTTGTCATAGGCGGCCTTATAATTCAGCCAAAACAGCACAGCTTTTTATAATTAAGGTGGATTGGAAAGAAAATTAAAATCAAAGCTGTAAGGCTAGAAGGCAAGTAAAACTCAGTAGTTGTAAAATCTGGCTGATTAGTAAAAATTACTCCCGTGAGAAAATTATAGCATTAGAATTAGAAAGGATCTAAGAGGATATAGTCAATTTGACAAATGAAAGCAGGCAACTGCATAATGGCAGAAAGAAGAAAACATTCCAGGTCCATTTTTTCACTTAACAGATTATTTGTGAAATGCCTATTAGATGTTATGCACTAGGATGCAACAGAAATGATATGAAAACAGAACATGGTCCCTGACCTTATAAAGCTTGCTGTTATACTGTTAAAAATTCTTGAAGGAGAGAAACCTAACAGTAGGAGTATACATTAAAAAGATATGACCTGCAAAGAGAGGCCAAGACATCGGAGTCTGTAACAAGAATGGAACCCTTAAGGAAAACCTTCATTTAATGCAGCATAAAGAAGGAGGAACCTAAAGAGGGAGAAAATTGAAGGGGTTAGGGAAGCAGAAGGAAAAGCAAGTGTCATGGACACAAAGAGTAGAAAGTACTTTAAGGAGTTGTTGAAAGCTGATGACAGGTTAGTAAGATGTGAAATGAAAAAAAGTGCACAGAATTTAGCAAAATAAAACAATATCTATAACACTGCCAAAAGAATAGTTTTCTAACAGACTTATCACCAGCTAATGCCTACCACCAATTTAAATGTTAAATGGTTTCATAAATGGTTCTTCATTACTTCTACATTTCCAACATATAGGCCCAATATACATAAATTAGACTCTATCTGTTCAGTCTTATTTCCTATTATTTTCTTTTATAAAAACTGCTACACATTTTAGGCTACTGTATTAATATATATTCATTCATATTCTCTCTCATTTGGTAAATATTTATTTAGTTATTACTATAAGCTAGGGACTGTTCTAGACTGTCACATACAAAGGTAAATAAGACTAGCTTCATTTCCTTGTCTCCCTGGTGAACTCCTGACTCCAAGTCAAATCTGAAGGATTATTTTCTCTTCTTAGAAGCACAGGCAAAGTTAGAAGACTCCCTCAGTTGGGGAACAGGTATCTCCAACTCCTATCTGTAGTGTACTTTGCTCTCTCCCACTGGACTGAGAGGTCCTTGAGGGCAGGGATCCTGTTTTCTATATCTCTATTCCACTTCCAGACAGTAAATGTTTACAGAATAAATGAATAAAGACAGTGCCAGAACAAATGGGTGCAATAGTTTTTGAAACCAAAAACCTAGCATTACAATTAAAATTCTGAATCAGACATCCTATATATCCATGTAGAAAAGAAATGACTTTAAAAAGTAAAGTAAGTTTAAAAAATGAATAAGCAAAACACTTTTCCTGGATGCTCACATTTCAGAATTAGGAGATGTTCAGCTATCAAGCATTTACACTGGTAAACTACAGATGATTTTTATCCAACATTGCCAAAACATTTCTAAATCCAACAAGATAGTGTTGATGGACTTTATCTTACCTCTGTCAAAGGCCACAGGTTGTGCATAAACAATTGGTCTATTCAAGGTAATAAGCACAGCTTCCCTATCTGAAGAACCACTGATTTCTTCTCGGAGGGCATTTCTTAATCCAATTCTGGTTTTAAAATAGGCAACTTGATGAAAGTCAGAACCAGCTTCCTCATAAACCTAAAATAAAATTAAAAACTCAATAAAAGCAAGTAATGGAAGACATTTTGATAAAAAACCTGAAAGTTTTAACAATTAATAGTATTATTCATCAAATGAACTACTGTATACTTTTCTCAGTTTTATTTGTCAATGATACATTCCTTATATTCTATACCATAAACACCTGAAATTAATATAGAACATGAATGGGTAAATAAGTAGTAGTATGAAGTAATACATAAAATTCATAGAAAAGCTAGGACAAGGTCCATATTCTTTTTGTTTGTTTTGTTTTTTTATTTGACAGAGAACACAAGTAGGCAAGAGAGGCAGGCAGAGAGAGAGGGGAAAGCAGGCTTCCCTCTGAGCAGAGAGCCCAATGCAGGGTTTGATCCCAGGACCCTGGGTTCATGACCTAAGCCGAAGGCAGAGGCTTTAACCCACTGAGCCACCCAGGTGCCCCAAGGTCCATATTCTTCTTTTTTTTTTTAAGATTTTATTTATTTGTTTGACAGAGAGAGAGATCACAAGAAGGCAGAGAGGCAGGCAGAGAGAGAGGAAGGGAAGCACGCTCCTGCTGAGCAGAGAGTCTGATGCGGGGCTCTATCCTAGGACCCTGGGATCACAACCTGAGCTGAAGGCAGAGGCTGTAACCCACTGGGCCACCCAGGTGCCCCTCAAGGTCCATATTCTTAATGTCAACATATTAACTATTCTAAGATAATTAGATCCTTTCTTTTCTTAATATGTGTTTCCATTTGGAAAAAAATTACTGTTTTTTTAAAGATGGCAAGAAATTTTTCTTCATTTATTTCCCCACATAATGTTTAATATAGCCATTCAATTTAGAAAGTACAACTGATATTCCTTTAATTAATTCTTCAAATAAAAGAAGGAAAAAGGTTAAAATCTACATAATAATTTCTAGCAAAATAAGAACAAAAAATGCCCCAATGAGCTATCAAAATTTTATTTTTATAAAACAAAATCTGATTTATTGCTGTGAATGTGTATGTATGTATGCGTGTAAAACTTTCTATACATATATACACATACATAGACATATATACACACATGTGTACAGACATATATACAAATATGTGTGTGATATATATGTGTACATACATACGTAAAACCTGGTATATGTAAAACTTTCTGTGTTTAACATTACAGTATGCAAAACCTGCCAATATTAAACAGGCAGTTAAGAAACTTAGTAACATTTTAAAAACTGACCAATTGTTAGTACAGAGTGCTAAAAAAAAAAAATTCTAAAAAAAATCAAGAGCAATTATAAACAAGTATTTATGAAGATGCTGAATTAAGCTTCATGAGATTGCACTTGCACTAAACTATAGCAATATACCACCCCAAAACACTCAATGAAATGCCAAACTAAAACAGTAAAGGCCTTTTTTTTTTTCAAGATTTTATTTATTTGACAAAGAGAGAGAGAGATCACAAGTAGGCAGAGAGGCAGGCAGAGAGAGGGGGAAGCAGGCTCCCCGCTGAGCAGAGAGCCTGATGCAGGGCTCCATCCCAGGACCCTGAGACCATGACCTGAGCCGAAGGCAGAGGCTTAACCTACTGAGCCACCCAGGTGCCCCATGTAAAGGCCTTCTTAAATGATGTTTCTCTCCAATTTAAAATTGAAAATTTAGGAATGTTAAATTCTTTTTTAAAGTATGGTAATAAAGTAATTCAAGTTTATATACAAAATTTAAAAGCCAAAGTTCTAATATCAGCATATTCTGTACTCACTTGATGTTTGACAATTTGTCCTAATGCCAGATTTAAATCCACTTGACATTTACCAAACAGTTTCAGATAGCTGCTACTCCCTGGTGAAGCTTTGGTTTGAAGTCTGTTCGAAAGTTCCAGCTCTATCAATCCAGTTTCAAATCTCACAGCTCTCATTGATGGAGTAGTGGCTGTTACTTGAATACCCTAGAGCAGATTATAGGTTAGGAGGAAAAAAATAATCTTAAATCAACAGTATGCACTCACTCAAATGAAATCTTTCAATACGATAAAGTAGCCATGTTTTAAAACATACATGGGCTGTCTAAAGATCTGATAAAACTGGAAACATTCTTTAATTTCTCATATTAGTAGGGAATTTTTTAACTCCTAAATTTTATTTTAATATTTTGTCCTTAACATCTGAACCATTCATGAGTTAAATACATTAATTATAATTAATCATTAGGTAACAGTATTTTTAACACTGCTCTTTTTTTTAAGATTTTATTTATTTATTTGACAGACAGAGATCACAATCAGGCAGAGAGGCAGGCAGAAAAAGAGGGGGAAGCAGGCCCTCCACTGAGCAGAGAGCCCGATGTGGGGCTTGATTCCAGGACCCTGAGACCATGACCCAAGCCGAAGGCAGAGGCCTAACCCACTGAACCACCCAGGCGCCCCAACACTGCTATCTTAAGTACTGGAAATACCAAGGTTTCTATTAAGGTACTAATGTTAAATGGACAAATGTACAAAATACTTCTTACAGAGTAACTTACAGCTATAATAATTAGAAAAAATTGATATATTTATCAGAAGGGGGCAGTTAAATAAATTGTTACAACTGTATAAAAAATAGTACAGCTATTAAGGAAGATAAAGTTAATCTATATGTTCTGACATGAAAAGGTATCCAAGCACAAATATATGCATAAACATATGCACATATAAAAGTACAAACAGAGGAAAGTCCTAAAGAACATTCAATTGCTAAAGCTTTTTCTCTTCAGTGGATGGGGTCATACTTCATTTTTATTTTCTACTCGCACATTTATGTATAATATGAATTCCTTTAACTAGAATACATTAAATACTTAGAAAAATACTTCAAAAAGTATAATTACTTATATGTTACCTTAAACTGCAAGTTCAGGGAATAGAGTAGAATTTTAGGCTTATCTCCATCTGTTGTTCCATCATGTTCATTCCAAAGAGGAATAGGCTGCTCCCCACCTAAAGAGATTAAATAATTGAGGGTCTGGGGCAATCACTTTAAGAGGAAAATAATAATTTTGTTCAAAAACAGTTATTTTCTTTTTTCTGATCATTAACTTATTCTTTAGTACAGACTGTAGCCATGACACATTTCACTGACACAGATTTTTGTAAGTTAGGGATAATACTGCATATATAGGCATTTATTAAGAACATTTTATAAGGACTAAAAACATTATGTGTATAATTAAACAAATGTAATTATATATCCCAGAAAATTTATCTGAGGGGAAAAAAGTAAACTGAATTGATTTCTTTAACCAAATATGTGAACCTGTTGTTTACTTTTATATATGCTGCAAACAAGATTAAAAGGAAAAATAAAGGTGATGAAATTTTAAAATAAGGTAATACGTGCTAATAATAAAGAGTGTGACAGCAAAGGTTTGTCCTACAAATTTCAAAAAAAAAAAAAAAAAAGGAGGAAAATTTCCTTAATTTGAAAATATCTACAAAGGTCTACAGTTAAAATGATATGCTCAATTGTGAAAAGCCTGAAACTTCCCTAGGCTTAGATAAAGTATAAGGCAAGGATGACTCCTCTTACCATTTCTGTTCAACATCATACGTAAAGTCCTAGCTAATGCAATAATACAAGAAAAGGAAAGAAAAGATACAGAGATTGGGAAGGAGAAAATTGTCTTTGTTGTTCACAAATGACAAGATTATATATGTGGAAAATCTGACAAAACTGACAAAAAAAAAAAAAACAAAACTGCTGGAACCAATAAGGGATTATTGCAAGGCTATAGGATTACAAGGTTACAGGTCAATCACTTTCCTGTGTACTGTATAATGAAGAGTAGAATTTGAAGTTAAAAACACAATGCCACTTATATTAACATCACAAAAATTAAGTTAATCAGGTACAAATTAACAATATATGTATAAGATCTACATGAGGAAAACTAAAATTCTGAGGAAAAGTATCAAAGAAGAACAAAATAAATGGAGAGGTATTTCATGTTCATAGACAAGAAAACTCAATATTGTCAAGATGTCAGTTCTTCCCAATTTCAGTTTTAAATTCAATGTGATTCCAATAAAAATCTAGCAAGCTATTTTTGTGGATATCAACAAATTGATTCTAAAGTATGTATGGAAAGAAAAAAGACCCAGAATAGCCAAGGAGAACAAAGCTAGAGCACTGACACTTTCTGACTTCAAGACTACAGTAAACAAGGGAGTGTGGGGTTGGTAAAAGAGCAAACAAATAATACAACACTGGAACAAAATGAAAAGCCCAGAAACAGACCCATACAGTGAACTGATCTTTGACAAAAAAGAAAAGGCAATACAATGAAGGAAAGTCAGTCTTTTCAGTAGACGATGCTGGGATAACTGGATATTGACATGCAAAAAAAATAAATCTAGACATAGACCTTATACCTTTCACAAAAATTAACTCAAAATGGATCACAGACCTAAATGTAAAATGTAATACAATAAAAGTCCTATAAAATAACATAGGAGAAAACATAAATAACCTTCAGGATCTCTGCTCAGCAGGGAGCCTGCTTCCCCCTCTCTCTCTGCCTGCCTCTCTGCCTGCTTGTGATCTCTGTCAGATAAATGAATAAAATCTTCAAAAAAAAAAAAGATGGGCCAAAGACCTTAATAGACATTTCACCAAAGAAGATACACAGATGGTAAATAAGCACAAGAAAAGATCCTTTACAGAGCATCATCATATCATCAGAAAATGAAAATTAAAACAATACTAAGATACCACTACAAATCCATTAGAATAGCCAAAATTTGGAATGCTGAAACACCAAATGCTGATAAGGAGATGAAGCAGCAATATCCCTCATTCATTCTTGGTGAGAATGCAAAACAGTATAGCCACTTTGGATGACTTTTGGTAGTTTCCTATTAAATTAAACATATTCTTACCATATGATCCAGCAATCATACTCCTTGGTTGCAATCCAAAGGAGCTGAAAATTTATGTCCACACAAAAACTTGCATACAGATGTTTGTAGCAACTTTATTCATAATTGCCAAAATGTGGAAGCGACCAAGGGAGGGATAAATAGGTGGAGCACTAAGAAGTTTTAGGGCAGTGAAACTACTCTGTAGGATACTATAATGGTAGATACATGTCATTATTCATTTGTCTAAAGCTACAAAGTGTACAACACCAAGAGTGAACCCTAATGTAAACGATGGACTTTGGGTGATAATGGTGTGCTGATGCAGATCCATCAGTTGTAACTCATGTGCCAGTCTGGCGGGGAACGTTGATAATGGGGGAGGCTATACATGACTGGAGGCAGGAGATATCCGGGAATTTCTGTAATTTCCCTCAATTTGCTGTGGAACAAAAATTGCCCTAAAAAGTTAATTTTTAAAAAAAGCCTATTTGTTTTGTTGATCCTATCACTGCCTTGAGTATCTTTTACGTAGTCACAGAAAATTTTTTTTCTTAAAATTTAAAAGAGTTCTGCCTCTTACAAAATATACTGCACCATAATTTTAGCTTACAGAAATATCAGAGACACTATTAGTCACATTAACTCCACATTTTTTTTTACCTCATTTTAAATTAAATATATAATTGGCCCAATTCTCAGAAGGTAACCTCCTTATATGTTTCTAAGATGGCTGTCCATATTCAAAACTAAATCTCTTCTGTTTACTAGGTCAATGCTTACCTACATCTTTCTAAAACCCAGGGAGTCTGTGGACAGTAAAATTTTAAGAACTGATTCCTCAAAAAGAGAATTTTACTAACAAACTTAATGATTGCTATAAATGACTATTTCTCATTTCTCAAATTTAATATTAAAAACAAGCATAAGGAAAAAGTGTAAGAAATAAAAGAAATAAGGCAATAACTATGAAGATTATGGGAAAGTAGGGAAGCAATACAGAGATTAGAAATCTAAGAAACTTGGCTACAAGGGTTAAAAGTATTCCCTTTCAATAGCACTCTCTGGTTTTGTAAAATCTCTGCTCCATAAGGTCCTGGGGCCAGCTAGATGATAAATGACTTACTTTCAGCTCTTTTCCTAGAGTTCACTCTATTGTCAGGAAGGAATGGTTCAGGAATTAGACCTAGTTACTGAATGACTTTGGTATCTGAATTCTTCACAGTGATTAGTAAACATTCATGGTTAGAACATTAATTTCTAGTTTTCCTTTCCAGCTCATTCTTCATAGACCTAGGAATATACTTGCAATTTCTCACTGACTGCAATTCGAACTTGAAGAAAAGCCTTTCCTTATGGAGGGCACGTATTGCATGGAGCACTAGGTGTGGTGCATAAACAATGAATTTTGGAACACTGAAAAGAAATAAAAGAAAAGAAAAGAAAAGAAAAGAAAAGAAAAGCTTTTCTTTCTCTTTCATCAAAACTACCTTAAGGGCAACTCACAGTGCCAGTCTGATACTAGAACTCTACAATGCTAGCTTTTTAACCATCAAAGATTCAAAGTTACTTTAAGAGTCTATTTATTAAAAAAAAAAAAAAGAGTCTATATATTTTTATATGTTTTTTCATTATACATATTCAGTAATAACAGACTTGAAAATATTCTTTAGAACTCATACAAATTAACGAGCTTAAAATATTCTTAACTTCCATATCTCAATGTTCTAATGCGATTTTAACCAGGTAAATGGGCCACATCAAAACTTCTGTATATTCCCCAAACAGGGGCACCTTCAGTGGCAGAAAGAACTTTGCTTTTTTTTTTTTTTCCTTTCTTACTGGTTTGTATTCAACTATTTTCAGAAAAATTCCAAGGCTACCAATTGAGCTGATTTTTTAAAACTTAACTTGTGAAATTCTATAGCTCTACTGTGCCTCTTCAATATAATCATTTAGTAGTTCCCTGACTTCAGATAAAATCAGAACCAGCCCATGAGAATCAGGAAAATCTGTTGTCCACATGGGTACTACACAATTCCCTACTGCAATGAGTTTTGTCCCCCTTTGGGGCCTTATTGAATACTTGTCCTTAAGCTCTACCTGCATCTTCTCTACCTCTCCTTTCTTGCCAAAAAGACTTATGAGGTTTAGGAATAGGACTTCCTCTGTAGAGTCTTTTCTGATTTCTTCAACTAGATTAGCTTCTCCTCTGGCACAGACAGAGCACCCTGTTCTTGTGATTCATAGAACTCATTAAAATTATAATTGAATACCCAAATACTTAATAAATCTGTTAAATGAATGAATTTATGCATCAACATGGAGGAATCTCCTCTTGACAGCAATTTATAGATATGGCTTCACTATTATTTTAACATGATTATGTCCATACTGGCAATATTTAGCCTCAAGAATTCTTATGCAGTCAACTTATTTTCCATTCTAATACCTTTTAAAACTTTATCCTATGAATATGATATACTTATATGTATATGTATAGTAAAGTATATGAATACTTTATCTTATGAATCTTTTTAAAATCAAACATATATTTCCTCTTTAAATGTAAAACTATTATTAAGATGCTCATTTGTAATCTACTCTTGATGCATAGTAAAAATATAAGGGTTGCCACAGATGATTTACTGGGTAACAAGCAGAGTCATCATATGGTATAAAGTTAAAATCTTACATTGATCTAAATCTTCCTCCCAAATGAGTAATAATAGTTTGGTTAATAGACATACACTGTTAGCTCTTTTTGTGGGGTGGGGAAGAAGCATAAGGGAACTTTGTGAAATTTATAAATCGTAAATTATATATTATACAATGACAAAAGTAATAAGCAAAAGAATCTATAGGTGGAAAAGCCAGAAAAGGAATGCAGAGTTTTAGGGAGTTACTCAACAACTATATCTAAATGATAGGATCAATATTCATACCACAGATAAATGAAACATCATGGACCCATTAAGAATAAAAATTTGCTATATATTCTCTATTACAAAGTACCAGATTATCTTACCAGAAACTTTCTGTATTACTTCATTAACTTCCTTCATGAACACTTTCTGTACAAATACCAAGTGGTTTAGAAGATCAGTTGTGAGATTATGTTCAAAGGAACCAACCTGCCAAGCAAAATCAGAATATTAGATTAACAATACTCACTGTATTTGTTGTAAATACCTCTTTTGTTCACATAGGTCATCCCAAACTCTGAAGAAAAACAATGAATTATTGATATATTATTTGAAAATAAGGTTAAAAAATATTCAGATCGTCCAATATTTACTGGTCTGACATTATTATGGGCCATTCCTTAATTTTTTTTTAATAACAGGAGCTAATAAAGTATCTTTTTTCTACCTTTCGAGAGTAAATGAAATTTATACTTTATGTAACCTGCTAATCTCAAAACTGAAATTTTGTCTAGAGTACTTTTTATTTTCAATGACTACTATTATAGTTAGTGGTAGAACCATGGACAATTATCATTACACATGAAAGTAAATTTATTTGCACATTCAAATATTTATTGACCATCTACTTTGTACATCATTAGATGTTAAGGACATAGCTGTGAATAAAAACAACAAAATCATGGTTCTCATGAGGCTAATATTTGCATGAAATAGCAAATCAGATATATTCAACCAGCTTTGATATATCTCTATAGTATAAAATGTAAGATTTCTGGGAAGAATTGAAGCTGAGTATTATAGTAAAGATAAGTTGAAACACCCTTATGAGTAAGACAAATGCTTCAGACTTGCCACTTTGTTAGCAGCAATGGCCACAGTCGCCAAACTGTGGAAAGAACCAAGATGCCCTTCAATGGACGAATGGATAAGGAAGATGTGGTCCATATACACTATGGAGTATTATGCCTCCATCACAAAGGATGAATACCCAACTTTTGTATCAACATAGACGGGACTGGAAGAGATTATGCTGAGTGAAATAAGTCAAGTAGAGAGAGTCAATTATCATATGGTTTCACTTATTTGTGGAGCATAAGAAATAACACAGACGACATGGGGAGAGATAGAGAGGCGATGGGAGTTGGGGGAAACTGGAGGGGGAGACAAACCATGAGAGACTATGGACTCTGAAAAACAATGAGGATTTTGAAGGGGTGGGGGATGGGAGTTTGGGTGCGCGTGGTGGTGGGCATTATGGAGGGCACGTATTGTATAGAACACTGGGTGTGGTGCATAAACAATGAATTCTGGTACACTGAAAAGAAATTTTAAAAATTTTTAAAAAGACAAGTATATCTCACTGTGATTGTGTACTTTAATACACCACATATATTCAGGCTAAAAAAAAATTAAGAAAGCAAAATAGATTTAGTAGTCTTTACTTAAATGAGAAGTCACATAAAGTCTAAGTTGCACCAGTCACTTTTTATTTTGTATAGAGTAGTACAGAATGGGCTAAGATGATTTTCATGTGTATTTATTTTAAGCCACGGTGAAACAGGCAACTGTCTGAGGAATGCAACTTTAGATTCTTTCAAGAGTTTGTATTTAAATGCATTCTTAGCAAATCTGGGATTGTGTTCTTCCCCAATTACAAACTTTATACCTCACTAATAGCCAATATTAGTAAGGAATTATGCAACATACTGCATCAGACTTGTTTTATTTTCTGTCAAATGAGGCATTAAGAATAGTATTGCTAGAGTTTGGAGCACTTCTTTTTCAGAATAGAAAGCACAAACGAAATATGCTTTATAACCTACCTTTTAAATAAATACCTGACTTCTAGAATTTTATACACTGTTTTTTTTGTACACTCATTTTTCACATAAAGAAATCCTAACCTTTAGAGAGGTGGCAGGTTAAGCAGAGTCTAAAGAAGGTAAACCAAACTTGAATATCTCCCATAGCTCTAATATTTCTAGCAAAGAACTCAAACAGCATTCTCACAGATGCTTCACATTCTAGAGAATAAAACTTACAAAAGAAATAGTTAGAAAACTGCTTTTTGATAAAGTTGCAATTATTTCTGACAAACTGACAAAGAAAGCTGAGACCCACACTATGTAAGAATTCTACATTGCTCATTTGACTGTTGAAAGATTTAGGGAAAGTTATTTAATTCCTTTCAGCTTTAATTCTGCTGTATTAAATTAACATAATAACAGATGACTTGCTTGCCACAAATCAAGTAAAAAATATGTATCAGACGGTTTTTTAAACTTATGACAGTTGTAACAATATAAAGTGAAAAATAATGATTGAATCACATATGCTGGTTTTCAACTTCCCTTAGTAAAGAAATTAGTCTGAATTTAACTGTAATTATATTATTTGTATGACCTTTAGATTGTTAATAAATATGAAAAAAAGATTGTGTCTTCCTGAAGAATCATGTAACCTCCTGAAGCCTCAAGTTTTTTCACTTACAAAATAGGAACAAATATGCCTCAGGATTGATTGAAGTATTATTCAAGTCAATGCATATAAGTGCTATTAGCTTTTTTATAACCAAATGAAGCATAAAGTATTAAGGAGAAAGATATGAAACCTAATGTAAGAAATACAAATTCAAAGATGACTAATAAAAAAAGCATATTTACATGAAACTATAGACAGAAATATACACACATGTGTACATACACATACCCCAGATTTGGTATAAAATTCTATAAGAATAAATGATTTAATGATCTGTCTTGAAAGTTAGACCTAAAGCTTCAAGACTCCTAAATGACAAAGCATAAGGGAATTAAAAAGTACTTACTTCTGCCACACAACGTAGATAATTTCCCTGTAAATAGTACCCTTGTTTAGAAGGTAGTTCATCAATACTCCACACCTGATCTGAATAACTATCATGTTCTTCCATTATGTATTTCCCTGACATAGTAACAGGAGGAAGGTTGAGACTGGCAGAAGGAGGAATGGTTGACATATCTGTGGCAGAAACTTTTGAAGTAAAACGTAATCTGTGATTTGGCAGCTCAAATGTAAACCTGGTCTGTGCACCTGTAAGACATAAAAGTTACTGTTTGTTTGTTCAGTGCTCATTCACTCCTTTGTTCAAAAAATGATCTCTAAAAAAAATTCATACATATCCCAAATAAAACAAATCCTTATATATATGCATGGGTACGATAGTCAGAATTATTAAGCCAACAAGTATTATTTATTAAACCTACAAAGTGCCAGAGAAACACCTACTAATGTTCTTTATTTCACAGAAGGTAGAACAGAAAGAAACTGTCCTTATCACAGAAGAGTTATAACAAGAGAAATTAAGTGTAAAAAAAATTCTCATCCAGAGTCAAGATGGAGGAGAAGTAGCAGGCTGAGACTACTTCAGGTAGCAGGAGATCAGCTAGATAGCTTATCTAAAGATTGTAAACACCTACAAATCCAACGGGAGATCGAAGAGAAGATGAACAGTAATTCTAGAAACAGAAAATCAACCACTTTCTGCAAGGTAGGACTGGCGGAGAAGTGAATCCAAAGCGACGGGAAGATAGACCGTGGGGGGAGGGGCCGGCTCCCGGCAAGCGGCGGAGCAACGGAGCACAAAATCAGGACTTTTAAAAGTCTGTTCCGCTGAGGGACATCGCTCCAGAGGCTAAACCGGGGTGAAGCCCATGTGGGGGCAGCGTGGCCTCAGGTCCCGCAGGGTACAGAAGGATCGGGGGTGTCTGAGTGTCGCAGAGCTTACCGGTATAAGAACAGGGAAGCCGGCTACAGAGACAGAGCTGAGGAGTGAGCTCTCAGCTCGGCGTTACCTTGAACCGGTCGCAGGCTCGGTCAGCTTGGAGCCCAGCCAGAGGCCAGAGTGACAGGAATAATTGGGCGCTGTTCTCTGAGGGCGCACTGAGGAGTGGGGCCCTGGGCTCTCAGCTCCTCCGGGCCGGAGACTGGGAGGAGGCCATCTTCATTCCCGACCTCCAGAACTCTACAGAAAGCGCTCAGGGAACAAAAGCTCCCGAAAGCAAACCCGAGCGGATTACTCAGCCTGGCCCCTGGTAAGGTTGGTGCAACTCCGCCTGGGGAAAGACACTTGAGAATCACTACAACAGGCCCCTCCCCCAGAAGATCAACAAGAAACCCAGCCAGGACCAAGTTCACCTACCAAGGAGTGCAGTTTCAATACCAAGGAGAGCATCGGAATTCCAGAGAAGGAGAAAGCAAAGCACGGAACTCAAGGCTTTCTCCCCATGATTCTTTAGCCTTGCAGTTAATTTAATTCTTTTTTCTTTTTCTTTGTCAATTTTTTTCTCTTCTTCTGCTAAATTTTTTTAAACTTTTACCCATTTCTTTTTTAATGTTCTTTAACTAGTTTATCTAAAATATATATTAGATAATTTCCTTTTTTATATTTTTTCTTTATTCGGTTTTTTTTAATTATTATTTTTTTTTCTTTCTGAACCTCTTTTTATCCCCTATCTCCCCCCTCACGATTTGGGTTCTCTTCTGATTTGGTTAAAGCATATTTTCCTGGGGTTGTTGCCATCCTTTTAGTATTTTACTTGCTCCTTCATATACTCTTATCTGGACAAAATGACAAGGTGGAAAAATTCACCACAAAAAAAAGAACAAGAGGCAGTACCAAAGGCTGGGAACCTAATCAATACAGACATTGGTAATATGTCAGATCTAGAGTTCAGAATGACGACTCTCAAGGTTCTAGCCAGGCTCGAAAAAGGCATAGAAGATATTAGAGAAACCCTCTCGGGAGATATAAAAGCCCTTCCTGGGGAAATAAAAGAACTAAAATCGAACCAAGTTGAAATCAAAAAAGCTATTAATGAGGTGCAATAAAAAATGGAGTCTCTGACGGCTAGGATAAATGAGGCAGAAGAAAGAATTAGCGATATAGAAGACCAAATGGCAGAGAATAAAGAAGCTGAGCAGAAGAGGGACAAACAGCTACTGGACCACGAGGGGAGATTCGAGAGGTAAGCGACACCATAAGACAAAACAACATTAGAATAATTGGGATTCCAGAAGAAGAAGAAAGAGAGGGGAGCAGAAGGTATATTGGAGAAAATTATTGGAGAGAATTTCCCCAATATGGCAAGGGGAACAAGCATCAAAATCCAAGAGGTCCAGAGAACCCCCCCCCCAAAATCAATAAGAATAGGTCCACACCCCATCACCTAATAGTAAAATTTACAAGTCTTAGTGACAAAGAGAAAATCCTGAAAGTAGCCTGGGAAAAGAAGTCTGTAACATACAATGGTAAAAATATTCGATTGGCAGCAGACTTATCCACAGAGACCTGGCAGGCCAGAAAGAGCTGGTATGATATATTCAGAGCACTAAACGAGAAAAACATGCAGCCAAGAATACTATATCCAGGGGCGCCTGGGTGGCTCAGTGGGCTAAAGCCTCTGCCTTTGGCTCGGGTCATGATCCCAGAGTCCTGGGATCTAGCCGCACATCGGGCTCTCTGCTCAGCGGGGAGCCTGCTTCCTCCTCTCTCACTCTCTCTCTCTCTCTCTCTGCCTGCCTCTCTGCCTACTTGTGATCTCTGTCAAATAAATAAACAAAAATCTTAAAAAAAAAAACAAAAAAAGAATACTATATCCAGCTAGGCTATCATTGAAAATAGAAGGAGAAATTAAAAGTTTCCAGGACAAACAAAAACTGAAAGAATTTACAAACACCAAACCAGCTCTACAGGAAATATTGAAAGCGGTCCTCTAAGCAAAGAGAGACCCTAAAAGTAGTAGATCAGAAAGGAACAGAGACAATATACAATAGCAGTCACCTTACGGGCAATACAATGGCACTAAATTCATATCTCTCAATAGTTATCCTGAATGTTAATGGGCTAAATGCCCCAATCAAAAGACACAGGGTATCAGAATGGACAAAAAAACAAAACCCATCTATATGATACCTACAAGAAACTCATTTTAGACCTGAAGACACCTCCAGATTTAAAGTGGAAAAGCATTTACCATGCTAATGGACATCAGAAGAAAGCAGGAGTGGCAATCCTTATGTCAGATCAATTAGATTTTAAGCCAAAGGCTATAATAAGAGATGAGGAAGGACACTATATTATACTCAAAGGATCTGTTCAACAAGAAGATCTAACAATTTTAAATATCTATGACCCTAACGTGGGAGCAGCCAACTATATAAACCAATTAATAACAATATCAAAGAAACACATCCACAAGAATACAATAATAGTAGGGGATTTTAACACTCCCCTCACTGAAATGGACAGATCATCCAAGCAAAAGATCAACAAGGAAATCAAGGCCTTAAATGACACACTGGACCAGATGGACACCACAGATATATTCAGACCATGTCATCCCAAAGCAACAGAATACACATTCTTCTCTAGTGCACATGGAACATTCTCCAGAATAGATCACATCCTCAGTCCTAAATCAGGTCTCAACCGGTATCAAAAGATTGGGATCATTCCCTGCATATTTTCAGACCACAATGCTCTGAAGCTAGAACTCAATCACAAGAGGAAATTTGGAAAGACCCCAAATACATGGAGACTAAACAGCATCCTTCTAAAGAATGAATGGGTCAACCAGGAAATTGAAGAAAAATTGAAAAAATTCATGGAAACAAATGATAATGAAAACACAATGGTTCAAAATCTGTGGGACACAACAAAGGCAGTCCTGAGAGGAAAATATATAGCGGTACAAGCCTTTCTCAAGAAACAAGAAAGGTCTCAAGCACACAACCTAACCCTACACCTAAAGGAGCTGGAGAAAGAACAAGAAAGAAACCCTAAACCCAGCAGGAGAAGAGACATCACAAAGATCAGAGCAGAAATCAATGACATAGAAACCAAAAAAACAATAGAACAAATCAACGAAACTAGGATCTGGTTCTTTGAAAGAATTAATAAGATTGATAAACCCCTGGCCAGACTTATCAAAAAGAAAAGAGAAAGGATCCAAATAAATAAAATCATGAATGAAAGAGGAGAGATCACAACGAACACCAAAGAAATACAGACAATTATAAGAACATACTATGAGCAATTCTACGCGAACAAATTTGACAATCTGGAAGAAATGGATGCATTCCTAGAGACATATAAACTACCACAACTGAACCAGGAAGAAATAGAAAGCCTGAACAGACCCATAAGCAGTAAGGAGATTGAAACAGTCATCAAAAATCTCCAAACAAACAAAAGCCCAGGGCCAGATGGCTTCCCGGGGGAATTCTACCAAACATTTAAAGAAGAACTAATTCCTATTCTCCTGAAACTGTTCCAAAAAATAGAAATGGAAGGAAAACTTCCAAACTCATTTTATGAGGCCAGCATCACCTTGATCCCAAAACCAGACAAGGATCCCATCAAAAAAGAGAACTACAGACCAATATCCTTGATGAACACATATGCAAAAATTCTCACCAAAATACTAACCAATAGGATTCAACAGTCCATTAAAAGGATTATTCACCACGACCAAGTGGGACTTATTCCAGGACAGTAAGGTTGGTTTAACATCCGCAAATCAATCAATGTGATACAACACATTAATAAAAGAAAGAACAAGAACCATATGATACTCTCAATAGATGCTGAGAAAGCATTTGACAAAGTACAGCATCCCTTCCTGATCAAAACTCTTCAAAGTGTAGGGATAGAGGGCACATACCTCAATATTATCAAAGCCATCTATGAAAAACCCACCGCAAATATCATTCTCAATGGAGAAAAACTGAAAGCTTTTCTGCTAAGGTTAGGAACATGGCAGGGATGTCCATTATCACCACTGCTATTCAACATAGTACTAGAAGTCCTAGCCTCAGGAATCAGACAACAAAAGGAAATTAAAGGCATCCAAATCGGCAAAGAGGAAGTCAAACTATCACTCTTCGCAGATGATATGATACTATATGTGGAAAACCCAAAAGACTCCACTCCAAAACTGCTAGAACTTGTACAGGAATTCAGTCAAGTGTCAGGATATAAAATCAATGCACAGAAATCGGTTGCATTTCTCTACACCAACAACAAGACAGAAGAAAGAGAAATTAAGGAGTCCATCCCATTTACAATTGCACCCAAAACTATAAGATACCTAGGAATAAACCTAACCAAAGAGACTAAGAATCTATACACAGAAAACTATAATGTACTCATGAAAGAAATTGAGGAAGACACAAAGAAATGGAAAAATGTTCCATGCTCCTGGATTGGAAGAATAAATATTGTGAAAATGTCTATGCTACCTAAAGCAATCTACACATTTAATGCAATTCCTATCAAAGTACCATCCATTTTTTTCAAAGAAATGGAACAGATAATCCTAAAATTTATATGGAACCAGAAAAGACCTCGAATAGCCAAAGGAATATTGAAAAAGAAAGCCAAAGTCGGTGGCATCACAATTCCGGACTTCAAGCTCTATTACAAAGCTGTCATCATCAAGACAGCATGGTACTGGCACAAAAACAGACACATAGATCAATGGAACAGAATAGAGAGCCCAGAAATAGACCCTCAACTCTATGGTCAACTCATCTTCGACAAAGCAGGAAAGAATGTCCAATGGAAAAAAGACAGCCTCTTCAATAAATGGTGTTGGGAAAATTGGACAGCCACATGCAGAAAAATGAAATTGGATCATTTCCTTATACCACACATGAATATAGACTCAGAATGGATGAAGGACCTCAATGTGAGAAAGGAATCCATCAAAATCCTTGAGGAGAACACAGGCAGCAACCTCTTTGACCTCAGCAGCAGCAACATCTTCCTAGGAACATCGCCAAAGGCAAGGGAAGCAAGGGCAAAAATGAACTATTGGGATTTTATCAAGATCAAAAGCTTTTGCACAGCAAAGGAAACAGTTAACAAAACCAAAAGACAACTGACAGAATGGGAGAAGATATTTGCAAATGACATATCAGATAAAGGGCTAGTGTCCAAAATCTATAAAGAACTTAGCAAACTCAACACCCAAAGAACAAATAATCCAATCAAGAAATGGGCAGAGGACATGAACAGACATTTCTGCAAAGAAGACATCCAGATGGCCAACAGACACATGAAAAAGTGCTCCATATCACTCGGCATCAGGGAAATACAAATCAAAACCACAATGAGATATCACCTCACACCAGTCAGAACGGCTAAAATTAACAAGTCAGGAAATGACAGATGCTGGTGAGGATGCAGAGAAAGGGGAACCCTCCTACACTGTTGGTGGGAATGCAAGCTGGTACAACCACTCTGGAAAACAGCATGGAGGTTTCTCAAAATGTTGAAAATAGAACTACCCTATGACCCAGCAATTGCACTACTGGGTATTTACCCGAAAGATACAATGGTAGTGATCCGAAGGAGCACGTGCACCCGAATGTTTATAGCAGCAATGTCTACAATAGCCAAACTATGGAAAGAACCTAGATGTCCATCAACAGATGAATGGATAAAGAAGATGTGGTATATATACACAATGGAATACTATGCAGCCATCAAAAGTAATGAAATATTGCCATTTGCGACGACATGGATGGAACTAGAGGGTATCATGCTTAGCAAAATAAGTCAATCGGAGAAAGACAACTATCATATGATCTCCCTGATATGAGGGAGAGGAAATGCAACATGGGGGGTTAAGTGGGCAGGAGAAGAGTAAATGAAACAAGATGGGATTGGGAGGGAGACAAACCATAAGTGACTCTTAATCTCACAAAACAAACTGAGGGTTGATGGGAGGAGGGGGGTTGGGGGGTGGGGTTATGGACATTGGGGAGGGTATGTGCTATGGTGAGTGCTGTGAAGTGTGTAAACCTGGCGATTCACAGACCTGTACCCCTGGGGATAAAAATATATGTTTTTAAATAAATAAATAAATAAATAAGTGACCAAAAAAAAAAAATTCTCATCCATATTCACATTCATTCTGCTTTATTAGCAGAGAAGTCAGCACCTAACAACTAGGCTCCTATCACTGATTCAGTGAAAACTATCAAATCTTTGTACTCGCTGACAATATTCACCATGTATACAATTATGCCAACACATGTATTTTTGACCTTAACAATAATTATTAACAGGACCATATACCAAATAAGGATATGCTATGAGCTTTAGTTTACTAAAAATACTGTTGGTTCTAAACACTTAAATCAATAATTTGGCATGCAATTGTCCAAATAATTATAAATATACAACCTATATTATTATTCAAGCCATATTTCTCCAGCTATTTATGAAGGTATTCAGGAGTAGAAAAAGCCTTGTTAAAATCAAGATCTATTATCACCCATTGTATATAGTGTGTAATGTATACACACATCCTCCTTTGCATCCGACAAAGTCTTACACTATTCTTTTTTAACATATACTGTATTATTTGTTTCAGGGGTACAGGTCTGTGATTCATCCATCTTAGACAATTCACAGCACTCACCATACCATATTCCCTCCCCAACGTCCATAACCCAGCCATCCCAACCCTCCCACAACCTCAGTTTGTTTCCCGAGATTAAGTCTTAAACTGTTCTATACATTACCAGTTCTCGCCACTCAAACATCATTAGTCTATTTTGCCTATATACATATTATAATTTAATAAATATGCCTAGTGCTCTCAACTGTATCAGAAATAATTTTCTTTTTTCAAAATACTAGTAAAAGATCACTCATACGTTACATTCACTATATTCACTAACTATACAATAATGTTTATACTTGAAATGAGTTAGGCATAAACAAACAAAAGTTCCTTCACCAAATGTTGTATACAACTGTGAGTGGCCAGACAGATCATGACTGCTCTAACTTCTTCCTAACTCCAACCAGGAGTGGTTGGAGTGATAGTCAGTGACTATCACTTGCAGGATGAAAAGGTGGTGGCTACCACAGTAATTACCATTTCTACTACTACCACCAGCATTACCAAGTACAAACATCAAGACTGAAGTAATCCTAGGCCTCAGGTCATCCCTTATCACTAGTAGAGTCATTCTTTTGCTATTTTTGTCCCTTTCCTTCATTTCGAGAAGAACTATGTGTTCCTATCTGTCTAGATATTTGATACTATATTTACTTTGCTCCTAAATATTCATATCTTCCTAGTTCCAATTGCCTATTAGGCTTTTGACCTACTGTCTTTGTTGAATCTTATATTACATGGATGCCCTGAAAAAATGGCCAAATGAGTCTAATTTATTGTCAACAGCCAACAGCCAAAGGCCTAATACTTCTGACACTGCTAAATCTGGAAGCTCCCTTCATAGTGCTTCTCTTTCCAGTAACAGAAAGATCTAGATGTTCAGAAAAATCCCTCTCAATAAAGAAAAGTTAAAATGCTAGGAGTAGGAATAAAGACATACACGTAAATATATATAAATACATATGTGTGTTTTTATATATTTATATATGTCTATGTATGCACATGTTTAAATTAGTAATACAACTTACATTAATGGTATAAAGGAGAAAAAACATTTTAATTTCAATAGATGTAGGAAAAAAGCATCTGATAATATTCACCAGTTTCTCTTCATAGAAACTCTTAACACACTAAGAATAGAAGTCAATTTTCTTAAATTCCCTGATAAAGGGAATCTAGAAAAACCTTATAGCAAACATCACATTCATTGATGAAATACTGATTTCTTTAAGAAATAAGAGTAAGACAAGGATGCCCACAATACCCCCTTTTCTGAACATTGTAGCAGAGCACAATAAGAAAAAGAAATAAAAATTCTTAAGGACTGGAAAGGAAGAAACAAAAGTATCATTTGCAAATGGTACAAGTATCTACTTAGGAAACTCCAAAGAATCTTATTAGCAATAAAAAAAAGTTCACTATGGCAGTGAGTATAAAATTAACATAAAAGGATCAAGCGCATTTGTACATCTTACCACCAGATTAGAAAATGCCATTTTACAAAATATCCCATTTGTACTAATGAAACAACAATAACATAAGGTACCTAGGAATTTATGCAAATAATTATATTTTGTAACAGAGGCACAAAAACCTTAGGTTGAAATATTTTATTTTAAACTTTGTAGAAAAACACTGGAGAAGACCTAAAGAGACAACGAAGTATATATTCAAGAATAGATGAGTTAAATATTATATCAATTCTCAATATTAATCAATATTGTCAATTCTCTGCCTGGGTTAAACATCTGCCTTCGACTCAGGCTCAGGCTGTGATCTGGGATAGAGCCCCACACTGGGTTCCCTGCTCAGCGGGGAGCCTGCTTCTCCCTCTTAATCTCCCTCTGCCTGCCACTCACCCTGCTTCTGCTCTCTGTCAAGTAAATAAATAGAATCTTATATTCTCAATTCTCCCCAAGTAAATCTATGGATTTAATAAAATTCTTGTAAGAATCCAAATAGGCTTCTTCAGAGAACTTGACAAACTGACTTCTAAAATGAATATGAAGGAGTAATTAAAAATAACCAAGAAAACTCCTTAAAAAGGAAATGTCAGATAGCAATATGAGACTGTAAATAGGTGGTGCAAATAGGCCAATGAAGCATAATAAAGAACTTTGAAACAGACCCGACATATATCAGCACTTAAGAGATAACAATAATGGACTATGTATCAACGGAAAAAAAGGACAGATCAGTCAGTAACTGATGGTGCAGTAACTGATTAGACAAATGCACATCAAATTAAAGAAAAAAATAATTCCATATAGACTAAAAACTTAAAAAGAAACATTGAAAAACATTTAACAGAAAACATAAGAGAAGAGCTTCATAATCCTGAGAAGGTAAGGTATTCTTTAAGATATAAAAATACTTATCACCCAAGAAAATACTGGTAAATTCAGTATATTCAGAAAATACTGATAAATTCAGTATATTCAAATTATTCAAAATTAAGAATATTTGTTGGTCAAAAGAAAATAAAGTGAAATAAGCCTCTAATGAGATGAAAATGTATGTTAAACTTATAATATTAGAAGTTTAACATAAAACATATAAAGAATTCCTGTGGACAAAAAAAAAAAATACAAATGATTCAATGGTAAAATGGGCAAAAAACAATAACCATCAACAGGCACTTCACAAAAGAAAACATATAAGAATATCTTAATAAAAAATCAGCTTAATTAAAGAAATATAAATTAACATTGCAGTGAAATACCATTCCACATTTACCACACAAAGCAAAAATTTAAAAGTCAGAATATACCAATTGTTGACAAGGACGTGGAATAATGGAAATTCTTATCTAATACAGGAAGGACAGTAAATACTGGTGAACACAAGTACTTTGGGAAACAGTTTTGTACTTTCTAATAAAATTGAAGATGCATTTACCCTACAATCTAGCTGTACCACTCTTAAGTAAATATCCTTGAGAAACTCATGCACATGTACTAAGAGATGTGAGAACTGTAATAGCAAAAATATAAAATGAGCCAAAGATCCATCAACAGTAGAGTAGCTAAGTTGTAATATAATCACTTAACGGACTATTAGGTATCAGCGAAAATTGAATGAACCACAGATACATGAATGAACAGATGAATCTCAAACAAAATGTATAGCAAGAATTTTCCAATTAAAAAAATATATTAGTAGGAGTTCATACAAATAAAGTTCAAAACATAAGCCATTTATGAGTATATACATATATGGTAAAACTATACAGAAAAGCAAAGGAATGGGTAACACAAAATTCATGTTAGTGGTTATTCCATTAAAAGTCTTGAAGAAAATCTGGTAATGATAATATTCTTTGAAGGAGCCTTCACAGTACTAGTAATGTTTTCATTCTTAGTTTGTGTAATTGGTTGGTAAGGTCACAGTTCTTTATTATTCTTGAAACTGTGTGTATATAATTTACATGTTTTTTATAAATGGTAAGTTCCAGAATAAAAATACAGCAGCAAAAAAATTTTGGAGAGAATATATAAGGATCACAATATCTTATAAAAGTAGCTATTTTGAAGAAGCCAAATAACCTCTGATTTGCACTCAATTCACCAATGAGAAAATAAACCAAGTTTTTCAGACTACAAAGAAATGAACAAATGTGGAAATTGATTTAACTTAAGTTTGATTAGAAATGGCCTCAATAGTTGAATAGCTCTGAAGAGTTCAAATTAAAAAAGGGTCCCTGCTGGTCATTCAAGGAAGATGTAACTGGTATTTTTTTTTCTGACTGAAGAGCATCATTAATGAAATTTAAAAATGTTCTCATTAAAATTATTTAAATTTTAATATAATATCTTCAAAACAAAATGTACTTTTCATCAAAATATTACCAATTTCTCAAACCAATCATAAATTTTAAGAGACTGAATTCATTGTTACCTGTCATTCCATGACTTCTCATTCTTCCCATTTTGTATTCTGCTTTCAGAGATGGTAAAAGTGCTGCTCCAATGGCTATACCATCTAACATGGCACTGAATTTAAGAACAATGGGCTTCTTTTCTAAACCTTCGGGTAACTGAGGAAATTCATTTGTTTCGATAGGAGTTTGATTAACACTTGTCGGAGTTTTTTCAGAAGGTAGGGGTGTTGCAATATCTTCTTTCATAGGCTGTGGGCTATAAAACAAAAAATCACTTAAAAATATGTAATTAGAACAGCTACCATTTTATTCTATGAAATTACTAGAATTCATAATGAAAAATAGCGAAAATTAACTGTATACAGAGGTCTTCTAATACGAGACCACCTTAAGACTTCCTAAAAAAAGCCACAGAAAAATGATGATCTAGAAAAGTAAACAAGAAATAATAAAAATACAAATGAATGTTATACTGTGTCAAGGCCAATCATATCCTTAATTTGAAACTAGAGTTAAGACTCATGTTTGATTTCAAATTCTACGACTTAAGCATTGTGCACTTTACTAATCCCTCTAAACTACTGTTAACACACCAAAGACCAATTTAAAGTAATACACAGAACCAGAGAACTTGAAGAATAACTTACGCTGTAGAAGGCTGTCTGATAAGATCTGAGATCTGCTTAGATAGTTGGTGGGAACTTCGAACCATCATGCTATGTAAGGTGGCAGGGTGCTGGGGAATGTTGATGCTGATAGCTCCTACTTTGAACACGGCAGCATTGTTAGTCTTCAACCCTCTCTGGGCACTGTAGAGCGCTTGTGACTTGGCAATACTACATTTCACTACAGTTCTATTAATAAAGAAGGAGGAGCATTAAAAGACAGCCAAATAAAGAGAAATATTGAAAAAGTATTTTAAGAGTAAGACAATGCTTTTAAATCATTCAATGAACTAAATGACTTAAGATTTTTCATGCATTTAAATCATATATTGAGGAAATATTTTATAAAAACATTGAAATATATTTATTTTATATTGTTTTCATTGAAAACCATTCTATATCTTAACAGAGTTTATGGAAGAAAACATGTATGTGCTTATAAGTAAAAGAATGAACATTGACATACGACATGTAAAAACACACAAAATTCCATCTTTATTTTTCCTCCATTCAGAACTCCTCTTTTTGCCTCCAGCTTCTTTTAGGGATATGTGTAACCACTAAGAAAAGCATAGATGCTGAATATCTAACAAAATACTCACTATATTTGCTATACTTCTTAGAATCTAATCAAAGGAATTCATCAATCATCTAATATGTTGGAAGAAATTAACAAGAAGGAAGAAATTTAACTTGTCTTTTCCATTTTTTTAAATTTTCAACAAGTGTCAAAGAAATGTTAGAAGTCCATTTCATGATAAGTAACTATTACTTAGTTAAAAATTAGTAAGCTTTACTGACATAGACATAAAGCAGAGATACTATCTTTCTTGATTTCTTTTCTTGCTTAAAATGCCTACAACAGTTCATCGAGTATGGTGGCACTCATTGAATTTTGTGATACAATAAGCAGAAAGAAGTAGAGCAGAGGAATGACTCCCTCCACTATAGCTGTGGAATTCCACAGATAATGTGTGATGTATGTAGAAGCCATGATGAAGCAGTTTTCATGTATAGAATGCAAAGGCTCATGTCAATGAACTGCGCCACAGAGGGCCCAGTTAGTAAAAGAATAGCTTCAGACATAGATATTATCTTTTAAATGGGCAAAGGATTCTTGACAATAAATAGATTTAGCCAAACAACATATAAAATGCAAATTTCATATTAACTACAGGTCGGTTCACATACATTTATCTCTACTTAGACTGTAGAGGATTTGCTAAGACTTTATGTACAGTCTCAAGGATCTAAGCAATCAATTTATCACATTTAACTTATATTAAAATAAACCCTGAGAAGTATAATAATGGCTCTATCAGAGGTGTTGATTATTTACAAACAATGATATCCAAGTATTACATAAAATATTAAAAAATTACTGGAGAACTATATGGTTTTCTTCTACAAAGGCAACAATTTTTCAGAGACTATCCACTGACTAGAAAAAAAGTAATCTATGAAATTGGTCTAACCAGCATGAAAGTAGATTCCGGGATACTGACTTGTTATTGAATTTGGAATCTTTTCTTAAATATTATAATAAATAAAGCTACTTTTGTCATAAATGAGATTTCATTTTATTTTTATTTTTTTAACTTTTTTTTTTTAGGATTTTATTTATTTATTTGACAGACAGAGATCACAAGTAGGCAGAGAGGCAGGCAGAGAGAGAGAGAGGAGGAAGCAGGCTCCCCGCTGAGCAGAGAGCCCGACACGGGGCTCGATCCCAGGCCCCTGGGATCATGACCTGAGCCGAAGGCAGAGGCTTTAACCCACTGAGCCACCCAGGTGCCCCGAGATTTCATTTTAAATTCAATTTCAACATAAGCCAGAACACTCAGATGGTGCTAAAATGCAAATAACTTTTTACTTGTGAACAGTATCCATCTACTGAATGAAACTAAATATACAAAGGTCTCTATCTTGTTGTCACGACAGTAAAATTCTATACCTATCTCACTGTTTTTTACCTTTATAATCTATAGAAGTCTGCTTAAATATTACTTTCAATTATATAACCACATATATAACACACTGGAATTTCAGGTATACAGCAAAAGTAAAAATGGAAAGCTAATGGGGCTGACTGCTCTCTTATTTTGGATCCTACTATGATATTTCCACTGAAAATTCTTATTTTAAGGACTTCAGGTGCTCTGTGCTGTCCAGCACCAGAGGGTCCCATTCACACTGTAGTCTGTATAAACGATGCCTACCACTACAATGTGAGTGTTCTTCTAGCTGGACAACATGATAGACCTATCCTGATCAAACCAGGCTAAAAACTACAGAGGATGTCTGATTAACATTAACTCCTGTCAAACTATGTGTGTTAAAGACATAAGGAGACCCAGAATGAAGAATTAAAGTTTACAAGCTGCTAGGTGAGTTACTTATTCATAATTTCATTCTTGAAGAGAGCTGTCACTTAATCTAGGTCCTATGGTATGTAGTGTATATAAGACTTTTACACAAGAAAGAAGTGGTCAAAATCTCTCTGAAGAAAAGACTATAACACCATGTAGCCTAGACATGCCTCATATACACAAAAAGTTCATGGCAAGTGACCAAACAATCTTATTAAAGAATTCATTGACAGTGGTATTTTACCCTCACAAGGTTCTGATAGATCTACTGTGATCAGCTACAATGACTATAGTGCTTAATGAGGCAAGTACTTTTTCCCCATCTTCTTTTACTTCCTGAGTCCAGGCTACAGAGTCTTAAATGCAGGCCCCATCCTTCGCTATTCTATAAACTGAGTAATCTGAGGATTTACTCTGGGGCTTCATTATCTCTACTCTATCTCTACCCCGATGCAAGACTCATGTAATGGATACTTAAATTACTGACATTCAGTATAGATCACTACCACAAAATATCAGATATATTTGGGTCAAATCAAGCCACTCAAAATATAAGAGCGCATATAGTAAAAGCCATACATAAAATCTGTCAACAGAGTAGTAAACTCTCCTCATCTTATTTTTCTTTTAACTCTCTTCATCTTAATAAAACTATATAGTTAAGATGTGTCAATGTTTTCATATATTAAGGTGTTAATAATTATTTTTGTAATTAGTGAAAACTCATACACAAGTGAAACTTTTTAGTTTCTATTATCACATCAGATGTTAAGAGGGATTTATGATAATATAAATCTTAACAGTGAGGTATCTTAAAAAAAGTACAAGCAACACATAACTAGTGTTAAAATCTTTCAACAAAACAAAGTGTGAATTATCAAAAGGTAAACCTTACCTCTGTGTGTTCCTTGAATGTCAGTAAACTTTAATCTATAAAAGGATCTACATCAAAGCTACCAAATAACAACTACATACATTCACAGCCATGCAGATAATCTAAATATTTCTTTAAAACTATTCAATACTATGTTAATCACAAAGCCCATGGGGGGGGGGGGGAAAGTAATATGACATACAGAAACTCTTGTTTGGCTGTGCTTGTAGGAGATGTAGGAAAATCCTCCAGTCTATAGATGAAGATTCAAGAGAAAGCAGGAAAACAAAAAGGAAGCAAATAAACATTCATACATAAATTAGTACAGTATGATCAATCATCTGGAATGCTTTTATTATTTCCCACTTGTAAAAATTTTCCCTCAAAGAAACTTCTCAATTTTTTTTTTTTAGATTCATTTTTTAGATTCAAATCTCAATTTATTGCTCTGTAAAGTGGGAAAAAACCACCCCAGTTCACAGGATTCGGATTAGGATTAAATCTATGTAAGGCTCCTGGCTCACAATAGTTCCTTGTTAGGAATGCAATTACTGCATCATAATCCCCCTACTCCCACACTGAATTATCAGAAAAGATCTTGTCTGTCATAACTACTATAATTTCCTCATCTTTCCAGACTGCTTAGGAAATGTGATCTGGACCATGTAGGCAGCTATAATGAAATATACTCTTTGGATCCAGGTTTACAGTTCCAAACTACCCCAGCAAGCCTTAATGAACCATTTCAAGGAAATGTTCTCTAAGACAGTTATCACATCACCCATGTTCAAAATATCAACAGAACTGTTACTAGTCAATACATGATTAATACTTAATTTTTATGCAGGTGAACAAAATCTTCTATTTAGTCAGTATTTAGTATGACAGATTCACTATAAGATGACAGAACATTAACTAGTTGTAACATTAAGAAACAGCATATTCTCAAAATCTGACCTAAATTATCAAAGCTGCTCCAATGAAAGGAAGTTAGGAATTCAGATATATACTCCCAAGCGTAGGAACAAAAGTCAATGGTTAAATTCAATTCAGAATAGATCTAAGAGGAGGACTTAAAAAGAAAAGGTTAAGAGCAAAGAATCAAAAGAAAAGTGATAAGGTATGGTATACTCACTATTAAAGTTTACCTATATTATTTTAAGAGTCTCATAGGCCTTATTATTAAATTCTTTAAATGAAAAATGGCAAGATATAGTAAAGCCCAGCATGAATTTGAGTAATAATTACTTAACCTAAAATCAAGAGACAGTCTGTATTCTTTGACTAAAATTTTTAACTATTTGAATTATGTAAGCTTTTGCATGTTGTATGTTTAACTGAAGTTTGCATTATAATCATTTTTTGTTATATGATCTTACAGTGTTCCTGGAGTCAATTTTTTTGAGGGGTGTGGGGGTAAACCAATTGTAGAAAGGGAAAAAATTATTTTTCTAAAACATTTCATTTGGTGATATTCTTAATGACAGAACTATAATATCTGGTAACATAATGTATACACATCTCAAAACTCAGTATGTATGGGATTCATCCAATGAATTTTAAGTTTTCTATAAAACTGTAATAAACAGTTTTAAGAAAGTAATAAAAATTGACACACTTACTGTATATTTGGTGTAATCCCTTCAAGCAGCACAATATTAACCCCACCAATATGAGCAGTGGCACAAGTTTCAGTCATCTTTTGATGTAAAACATCTTAAAAGTAAGAAAAAAGAATTATGTGAAATCTGGAAATAAAATAATTGTACTTTGTATTAAAGTTGCATTTTATCCATTATGCATTCATTGATAAAAGATAATTCAGAAGTTTTATTTATAATAAAACTTAAATTATTTCTGAACTACTTAAAATTTTTTTATTTCTATGCATCATATATATATATATATATATATACATCTTATATGTCAAATTGGAATAATGACAAATATAGTTTAATATGCCATTCATGTATTAAATAGCCTAATAGCATTTTAAATCGCAGAAGTAATACTTGGTATGGAAAACATGGAAAAAAAATTTTTTTTTTAAAAATGGAAAATTTTAAAAAATAGGAAAAGAAACTATATAAAGCAGCATTCCTGATCCATATAAATGGGAAAGTTCACTTTTTGAAGAAAAACTGCCAAGTAGGAATTTTTAGAGACGTGGCATTGGCTTTTTTCAGAAACGTAGAACTACAGCGTTAGAACGTCATCCTACCTTTCATTTTTTCCTTAAGTGTAAAGCTACCATGGATCCTCTTGAGTTCTGATTCCATTGTTAGCCCCCCAATGTCCGCCTCCAGGTGTGTGCGATTCACCATGCCAATCCCAAACACTATTAGAGTAACATGCTGAGGTTCAGAAGTCACCAAGCTACGTTTCCTCTGTGTCTTCGTCAAACTATTACTGTCTTGTTCATTCTCAAACACAACTTTACATGTCGGCTCTGTAGGGCTCCGAACTCCTTTAAAAGGAAACAAAACATATTGGAATGTAAAATCAAAGAACACTCCAAACACCATCTTACCTTTCTTCATATTACAAACCAGCCCTCTTACTCACCAAAATGATTTTTAAAATTTTTCAACATTTTCCCATGATCATACAGACAGTAAAATAATAGATATTTGAAAGCAGGTATGCCTGACTCTTTAAGACCAAGCTGTGTATGGAAGGACAGGAAATGGGGTGGCGCATTATCTGACTGCCATTACTATCTTCTCTCCATGGATGACTGGCAATTTTCTTGGCATTTCAATTATCTACTTATAACATTAAGAAAACATGATCAACAACCTATCTATTTTAGTATTACTGCTGTTCTAAAAAGACATTTTTCAAATAAAAGATATCCATTACCTGCTGGTCCAAATGTTTCTGAAGACTTCTCCAATATTCCTGTTGGATCAGAGATAAGTGAATAGAAATTAAGTAATTTATACATATTCTGCCAGCACTCAGCTGAAGGCTCACTTTGTTCTGACACTGTAATTGAATCAGAGTCATCCATATGAATAGTCATATGGTCCACCACATCTTTTGAACCTTTCCTAGACACTTTTGAAGTTCTTCTTTCAGATCTTCCTAATGAATTTTTGTTTCGAGATTCCTTTTTGTTGTTTTCATTGTTGGTCCGTTTGTTCTTTGCATTGTTTACTCTATTGCCGCCATTCAGACTTCCTCTAGAACTGCGGCTGAAGTCAGACGAGCGAAAATCCCGATGTTTTCTGGTTTTGAAGGTAGGTGTTGGGGAAGCTGATCCAGCTGTATATCTGCTAAGTTTAATGTCAGTCTGAGTTGCTTTGATGTCATCTATCATTGTACTAAATTGATGAATAAGACGAACCAAAGCCATATCTACATGCTGGCTTATTGACTGACAAGAAATAGTAAAGTTACAGTGAAAGGTATTATAATACCGTTTGTTGAGATCATGAAAAGAAAGAGCACTGGTAGAGTTCTGAGGGGTGCACACTGACTTTTCCATTACAACAGCGCTAATGCTAAAGGTTTCCAACATTAATGCTGGTTTGAACTCAAGTGGAGGAAGATTCACATGACCTTGCCTAAAAATGAGGAGAAAAGAAAAAAATGTCAAGACTTAATTTCCTTTTTCCCAGAGATGCACAATCTTTATTAGTTTGTTAGCAAAGAAACCTCCAAGGTAAAACATGTTATAGAACATTTAAATAATTTTAAACAAGGGATCAAGTAGAATTTGCTTTCTCATGAGGCCAACCTTTTATATGTTGTAAACTAGGCCTTAAAACTTCCCTCTTGATCTTATTCCATAACTGACTAGTTAAAATCAGATTTATGGTAATTATTTCAGTGAAGTAATTAAACATTTTTCCTTGCCAGTATGGTAATACACTCCAATGGTAATGGAATTTAAAGTCAATTATTGGTCAATTAGGGTGCCTCCCTTAAACATCCTCTCCCCATATGTTAAATATACTGTTTATAAATTTAATCTCACTGCATTTATATAAATTAATTTGCTATTTAAAATGAAAACCTACTAGCTTACTTTGCCAAAATGAAAGTGGGGAGGAATACAACTGGAAAAAATGAAAAATGCACATTAAAAAAATATGAAAATTATTTGGGCAAATCCTCCTGCTTATCTGAAAATTTTCATATAGGAATATTACAGGCAATTTTGATACTTAAAAGCCAAACTGTCACAGATTTCTGTAAACCAGCTGCCAATAACAACAAACTATAGGCCACAAAATTGAAAAAAAATATTATTTTTTCCTTCTTCTTCCATGTACAATATGAATGTATAGTCACGTAAGTCAAATTTTTCTAACAGAAAAAAGAAACAGAAGCTGCTTTGATGTTCTCAATTTAACTTAAAGATTTTATAGAGAATAATAATTCTTTAATGAATATTGTTTTAAGAAAAACCTTACTTTGGAGTATCATCCATGAAAATGTACAAGCTCATAGTAAGACTACAATCTGTAGTTAAAGAAGGAAAGACTGGATTTTGATAAGTAGAATGGACAGGAGAAAGAAGGCTCAAAAGAAATTAAAATAATCCACAATCACAAAAACAAGAATTGAAAACATAAGGGAAGTAAGAAAGTCTCAAAGAGAGGAGATTCAAGTAAAAGGAGGAAAAAAACAGTGGTATATAATGAAGCAGTCACTTATGACAAAAGTTGCCAGACAGATAAAGAGCTGGTGTGGGCACCATAGGGCCAAAGTTAAAATTAAATTTTAAAAATATTTATTAAGTCCTAGGGGCGCCTGGGTGGCTCAGTGGGTTAAAGCCTCTCCCTTCGGCTCAGGTCATGATCCCAGGGTCCTGGGATTGAGCCCCGCATCAGGCTCTCTGCTTGGTAGGGAGCCTGCTTCCCTCTCTCTCTCTACCTGCCTCTCTGCCTGCTTGTGATCTCTGTCTGTCAAATAAAACAAACAAACAAACAAAAAAAACATTAAAAAAATATATTTATTAAGTCCCTATTATGTTCAACTACCTTGTCTAGGGATAGCAAAGATATGAGGAAACTAATGTTAATAGGAACTTCTACATGCCAGAACCTATGCTAAATGATTTAATGTCCTGGCTTTATAGGATGGGATATATATGTTTGCACAAGAAACTATAACCCAATAATAATGTATAGTAACTAGCAGAATTAATAACATTCCAAATGTTGGGGGGAAAAAACCTGAAATTAATGACCAGGAAAAGTGTACTGTGACAGAAATCTCCAAATAGAGTTTAAGGTGGAACAATAGGAGATCTGAGAAATAAAAGCTAACCATGGACCAGTAATAAGAACGTAGAGTACTCAGAACTGATGTAGTACTAGAAAAAGAAAACGAATGTTAAGTTCAGCTAGATCAAATGCAGTAAGTTCGAAGTCACTCAAAGAACCTCTCTGTGAATGTAAAGTATCAGATCAGATGAAGTTCTAGTCTGTGGCAGGCAGTATTATATAGCATTTAGTAAGCCAATAAGTAGGCTGTAACTATAATTATTCAAATACATATAATCTAATTATGTATAAATTAATTATATCTACTGATGACACATACACTGTACATACGTATGTATATATATATGAAAGTCAGCTATTGCAAATAGAAATACAAGTTTAGCACAAAGTTTTTAACTGTAATTAGGGAGTAGAAGTTCGTATTAATGTTTTGGAGTCTGAATTTGATGATTCCAATGTGAATGGATTTCAGTTACGTAACACCAGTTTCCTAATAACATGTTTAAATCTTAAACTAAAATGTATTGCGAATAACTGCATCAAGTACAAACTTGCTGCTAGCTCTTCAGTCCACAAATCACTATGTAAATAACAGATGGACACCATGATCATTAACCAATCACATTAGGTATGTCAGTGATTGGTCAATGTACATTTGTTATTCATTTCACTTCACAGCCAGTAGAGCTTGTAATTGTGTTGCCTCCTCATGATAAATCCATATGACATTTTTTAAAAAATTGATAATCTAAAGGGAACTGGACAGCAAAGATAAAAATGCAGTAACAAAACAAAAAAAAAATGATAATGCCGGTGGTGAAATTAAAATAAAAGTAAATGGAGTTATAGAAGAAATAGCTAACTGCGGAAATGTTGATACTTCTACTGTTCTAGAAACTATAGATATACAGCTAGAGGAACTCAGTGAAGGCAAACTTACTGGCATAAAGAGGAAAGTGGCTGTAAAAAAAAAAAAAAAAAAAGGATGGCAATATCCCAGAGAAGTGATGCTGGCAAAATATTTCATAGTAAAAGGAACTCATAATGGTATTTCATGACATTAAAAGTACAAAGGAAAAGTGCTGGAAACTCAGCGGTACTTAGAATGGAGTATAGCATTACTCCAAGGTACATAAAGGATGCTCTTTCTGCATTGCAAGTTATATAATAAGACGGCAAGGGCTATTCAAACTATCCTTTGATGAGAATTTCAGAATGAAGTAGGACACTTTAATTCTCAGTGTTTTTAATGTTTTAAATTATAATGTACTAAGTATTAGTTTTACTATATTTTTCATTTCCCTACACATTTATAATAAGCAGTAATAGAATGTTTAATGTTTTAACAAACATTTTTTCCAGGTCACAAAACAAAGGTAATTTTCCCCCACTACTCTTGATAATCATTAAGGTCACTTTGTGGTGCTTTGGATTGCCAGTTATTGTTATGGTGCGACACTACTATGAAAAGCAGTGACTGTCTTATATTTAACAGAAAAGACAAGGTAATTTCCATGTTCCTGTGTCATTAGAAAATCCTCGGAGATCTAGACCTGAAATAAAATTTGAGAAAGCTATATTTTTTATTAATAATTACCATAAAAATGTTTAAACTTACTTTGTCAAATTATTTAAAATTTTAAATAGAATATTTCAAATGGAAAACATATTTCACTTAGTTATATGTGTGATACATGCACATTTTACTTTTAATTTACCACCCTGCAAAAACCTAAATTGGATGAAACCAAGAATGTCGCAAAAACCTCTTGTCATAATTACCACCTATATCCATATTCTACTATTCCTAGCTACATCAGCAAGACCCATGCAAAGTAAAATTTAATGTTCACAAAAAGATTAATCAAATATTATTATGGGCATAATATCTCCTATTCAAGCAGTAAGGAAACTAAAGAACTGTCCCTGATAATAATGACGATAAAAGATGGTTCTTAACTTTCACCATGCTACATTTAGCATTCCTGTGTATTTGTTTCTCATGGCCATACTCTCAATATAACTTCTACCCTGTTTCTAACAGAAAATACTGCAAGTTGACTCAGAATGGAAGTTAGGAATAATTTTAAGTAAAATATGTAAAATTACAATGCATAAGATCCTAAAAATTCAGCTACTGCAACAGTAAAATTCTGAGGATATATATAACAAATGTACTTTAGATATTAAAATTACTCTCATTAGCATTAGAGGAAAATAAAGTTAAAAAAAGATGTTATAACCTGTATACAACATTCTACACAAAAAGAACAATAACACAAGACACCTTCTTGCTCTTTTGCCTTTTCTCTCTTTGGCTGTGTCCGAATCCACAATATCTGCTCTAAGGCAGTCCAAAGTCCCTGAAAATGAAAGGTGTTCTCCGAAGTACATTCGGTAGCAGAGTGGCATTGCATCCTGGGACTGAATCCCTGTATGACTGAGAAGAGGTTTGAAAACAACCTAAAAAGACATAACACATTCATTAATTAGCTTAATTTATAATTCATCATTTACTGTGGCTTTTTTCTTACCCTACCTCAATAGGTATATCATATATCAATATTGTACTGTGATTAAAAAAAAAGTACTTGTGTAATAAATATAACTCTAATTGTACTTAAAACTTAACAGTATTTTTCAACACCCATTATGTCAACTCATCCTCAAATTAATCATAAGAACAAAGATTCCTCCCTCCTGCCTAAGTGTCTGAAAGGACAAGGAAAATAAAATTGTGAACTAATTTAAATCATTCTATGTCTTGCTTTTAAAAAAGATATGAATAGGGGCGCCTGGGTGGCTCAGTGGGTTAAAGCCTCTGCCTTCGGCTCAGGTCATGATCTCAGGGTCCTGGGATCCAGCCCCGCATTGGGCTCTCTGCTCAACAGGGAGCCTGCTTCCTCCTCTCCCTCTGCCCCTGCTTTTCTGCTTACTTGTGATCTGTCAAATAAATAAATAAAATCTTTTAAAAAAAATACAAAAGGTATGAATATACACTGTGTTTCCATAAAAATATGGTATATTAGAATGGTTTATCACCTTCCTATGTTAATACTAAAAATATTTCATATGTAATATTAGGAACATCTGACCTCTTTTTAAATAGTATTACTTGGTTGTAATAGTCATTTAACATTTATTTTCTGGCAAAAAAAAAACACCAAAACCTTCCTTTACATTGTAAGTACCATACAAGCTTATGGAAATTGATCACTCTGGTTACACCTCTTATTAACTGATTTTGTAGTCATGAAGAGGTAACCCAAAGAGAAGCAACTGTATGTGTTCAGCAGTTGATCACTATAATCACTCTGCTTATTCTTTGCTGCATAGTTCCTTTTCTTCCTTCTACATTCAAAATATAGGTGCTATCCAGAACTGCCCTTGGACCTCTTATAATCCTTTCACTGTACATCTCCCTTAGTGATATTTTCTGAAAGTTAAATGATACTATTAAAATGGATAGGTGCCATTTATGTATTAAGACCTAAGTCTACATGTTCAATTATCTCTAGGTCATCTCATTTGTTTGTGCTTGGGAAGACAGGCTACTCTTACGAAGGTCAAATGGCCTATCACAGAGAACTCCGACAATTATACACTAGAGTGGAACCTTAGGGAGAATTCCCTCTCCCAATGTACTTGCTTGGGATATTCTTTCTTGGGTTTTACCCCTTTCATTCTAATGGGAAAAACTTTTCCCTCTTCAAGGGTCCAAACCATCCTCCATCTTTTCTAATGTTTGTCATTTATTTATCCCCCATCTTGTTAATCCTCCATACCTATCAGAAACTTTGATTTTTGACTTACTTTCTTCTTTTTCTTTTCAATCCTAACTTATCATCTTGAATGACTTCTTTAACCATGGAGATAACTCAACCAACACTTCAGTTCCAAAGTTATGTGACTTCTTTCCGCCCCCCACAATCTTGGCTTAAACGCCATTTTAGCAACTTCCTATCACTTATTTCTCTTGCTACATCTGCTTTGAATCAATCTTCTTATACTCCTATACCTGAGCTGCTAATTATTGCTTTCACTGGTACCCTAACATTAACCTAAACTCTTAACAAGGCTCTCAGCACATCTGGCAATCCTTTTAGGGAGTCTATGGTAAGCTCTCTTTCATAGTCACACCAACCTGTACACACATCTAAATCACCTTACAGAGCATTTTACTGAATTATTTAATATTCATGTTTCTAGTAGATTTTAGAATCTTATATACAAAACAATATAATTATCTCTAAAAATATGTGTTGAATGCTAACAACTATAATTAATGTAATCTATAGGCCAAAACAACAATAAAAGGTTATTTATTTTATTTATTTTTAAATAAAATATTTTATTTTTAATTTTAATTAATTAATTTTTAATTTATTATTATATTATTTATTTTTAATTAAAAAATGAAGTCCCTAAAAGCTACTCCAATGTACTGGAGAAGTAAATCTCAAGAAAATTTAAAAGTGCCTGACACATTTCTTAACATAAATTACCTTCTACTATAAGAGAAAATTGAAGCTATCAATCTGCAAACTTACCTCTATAACTGTGAACTGTCCTTATTGCCTTCTTAGTTTCTCAGAGGAAAAAAGTAATTTTTTCTGTCTAAAACATCTTTCTCTGTGGGTGACTCTAAATTCCAACACTCTTCATCCTCTCTAAATCCTGCTCTATCAGTTTACCCTTCTTTTTTTTCTTTTTTCTGATCGGGGCCTTCCTAATTTCTCCTAAGTATGCAAATATGGTGGTCTCCCTCATCCTGAAAAAATAACATCTCTTAACACCCATGGTCCCACTCACTCACTTGCCTTGTGATCACTCAGACTAAAATATACAATTCAAAGGATTTTGCTCTCCACTCTTACATTTAATCAATTGAATAAGACCTCCATATTTTGCCATTTTTACCTTATCAAAGCCACAACCATCTAAGTTAAAAGCTTCATTTACCACTTATGTGAACTATTTCAATAACTTATCTTTTCACCTATAGTGTCTCTACTCCAATCCATTTAACACATTGCTACCCATATAATATTTTTACATATATAGTTCAAGTCACTTGTTTTCCTATGCTGGAAAATCTTCAGGGCTTCTTAACCGCTCCCTCAGTGAAGTCTTTTTTTTTTTTTTTTTTAAAGATTTTATTTATTTATCTGACAGAAATCACAAGTAGGCAGAGAGGCAGGCAGAGAGAGAGGAGGAAGCAGGCTCCCTGCTGAGCAGAGAGCCCAATGTGGGGCTCGATCCCAGGACCCTGAGATCATGACCTGAGCCGAAGGCAGCGGCTTAACCCACTGAGCCACCCAGGCGCCCCTCCCTCAGTGAAGTCTTAACATAACATTTAACACAGCCTTCTAAAGGACAGGATTAAATTTAGCTTTCTAGTTATGTTATTTAGCCAATCTGTATCTCCATATAACAAAAATGTTACTATATGAGACAACTAATTATATACCACTCTTCTGTTTAATGCATATCTATCTATAGATGCTAAATTTGCTTTTGTAATTAACCCATGTACTTTTAAAAGGCTCCTCCATTTTTGCATGAAGACTTTAGACAGACAAGCACAGAAAAAAGATTTTCACTAGAATTCCAAGGTGGATATGACTGGATGGTTCCAGTTGCTAAGAATTACCTAATGAAGAGTTAATATAATTGCAGACAAACAGACTGGCTCACCTGTGCATCAGCAAGCTGCACAGCAGGAAACCCTTGGTTGGCTTCTTCTACACCTGCCACATCATCCTGACTAGTGCTATGCTGAGAATGTGTTCCATCCAAAGTATTCTGGTCACTAGATAAGACGGTGTTGAAATCTGAGGCTGAGGGTATTGTAGGAAGATTGGGTGCAACACCTAACAGAGTAAATGTTCAAGAGTAAAATCTGAATTATGAGGAAATAGAAACAACAAAAAAGGGCACAGCAAAGTAAACTTATGAAGCCCATATTACAGCAGTATTACCAGACCATTTAAACTGAATGAAAGTAAGAAACACACCACTTTTTGGTCATTTTACAGACATGATTTAATAATAAAAATGAATTTAAACTAAGATTTCAGAAAATATCAGTAATCCTCATACATGAAGTCTATATTAGAGCCAGTCAGTTCAAAATAGAGAATTTTTTGGCCAAGAGATCCTTCAAAAGCATTTGCTCTCTCATCAGTTTTGCACTGAGGAGCAGAGTTAAAGACAGCAGCAGGGCAAAATTCACAGATGTCACAGAGTCCTACATATAAATTTCTTCCCAATTATCTTTCCTGAGGCAGAACAAAAATAAAATGGCACCATTTCTTTCCTCTGTATTCCCTTTATCCTCTAACTCCCCCAAGCAAAGGATCTGTGATAAAGATGAAATGTTCTTTTCTGGTTTTCTCAAAATTTAAACTGCAGTAGTGAAACTAGGGCTAGAACAGTTCTGGGAGCTGGCAGAAACACTGTCCTTCTACCTTCTTCAACTAAGAGCCAATGATAAGAATTAGAATGCAGTCATAATTAGGATCAGTTCCAGATTCAAGAGTGATCCACATACCAGCAAAACAAAGGACTGAGTGAGAAGTCACTTATAAACACATTTCATAATATCACATTTTCTATATGAATAGAATTTGCTAGTGATGCAAATAGCTATCACATGGGCTAATTTCAGCTGCCTTCAGTACCTAGGATCAAAGTCTACTACACATATTCTTTAAAAAATTTTTCTTTAAAGAATATATGTATCTAAAAAAAAAAAAAAAAGACTATATTTATCTAATAAATTTGGAAAAAATACCCCAAAAAAGAAAAAACAGAAAATGAAGGCTGGCACCACTTATGTTTCTGCAGCTAGCCACTAACATTTTTTGGTGAATTCCCTGCCAGTGTTCTTGCTGTTTATATGCATTATTTTAAATTAATAAACTGTCCTCACTGCCTCCTCAAAGGCAAAATCTTATTTTATTCCTCTTAGTACACCTTTAGACTTAATTATTTAAGTAACTATAAGAGTAAAAGAATGTTAGTTATTATATATCAGTGGACTCTGTATAAACTAAAATATTTTCTGTATTATAGGCACATTATGCCATATTCTTCACATTTTTGCATTAATCTCCTTTTGGTATTTTGAAAATTAAGTCAGCCACATTAACTGGACATTTTAAACTCTTTAAATTACATACGATCTCACATTTGACATATCTGTCTTTCCACAAGAACACCAAGTGACTGCTTACAATTCTCTCAATTCAGTATTACCAAAGGCATTTCATAAATGGGCAAATTTCAACTAACCAGTATTAAACACTTGAGATGTTTAGACCATTCTGTGAAAAATAGAATTTTGTTAAAATTAACATATGCCCCTTAGACAGTTAAGCAAAATAACATGATAACTCAATACCTGATGGAAGACTATTGTGTGCGGATTTTGTAACAGGAGATTCTTGTACCATACTTCCACGATTACCCACAGCATTTGACATCCAATTATAGAAACTCACAGATGATGGCTCAGATAGCAAGGGATGTTCAGATAACATATCAGTGGCCATTGTATTTCCTGAAAATAAAATGTTATTGAGTATAATACTACTTACGTAATAAGCAGAAAATGTGATTTATGTAATTATTTTTTAAAAGTCAGACTAAATTGTTGTTTGCAGATGTTTTAAAACTCAGTTCATGATGTTTGTATTTGGATATTGAGGCACCAATAAATAACTTATTTTTAATATAACAAGAAGAAATTCACTGTTGGATGGTTTACACATCATACCATACCATGACTACGTTGATAGTAATATCCAATGCTACAATTTAGAAATGCAAACTGAGAGTATGAAGACACCAACAAGTTACAAAGAGAGCAGTTTCCCAAAATACTTTTTCAAAGATGAGGTATAAAACACAGATTAGGTATGCAACCAAAGTATAAAGCAAAGTAAACTTACGTTCTGTTTTTTGTTTTTTAATTCTCACATAGAAGTAAACTTGTAATTCTCAAAACCAAAGATGTACCTGTTCTCGTTAGGGAGCTGCTTTTTACAGCTGCACTACTTCTTTGAGGAGTCCCTTCTAGGAGATTGTGCAAGCTTGGGAAGCTTCCAGTCAGGTAGCTGAGTAGGCTCTCCTTCCTTGGACTCTCCTTCACTGGCATCCCAGTACGGCCAACATGCACAGGAGAATCTGTGGCAGTGTCCCCACTGGTATAGCTCAAAGAATGATATGGGTGAATACCCTACAACAGGAATAACATAGGTCTCTTTCTTATGCTTATAAAAATGACTGCTAATAACTACCAGAACTAGTACTGTTATTACGGCTAGTTACTATTCACATTAATACCAAAACAGATTGTGCCTACTAGGATTGTGGTGAATCTCAAATATACATAAAAGTGTTTTAAAACTTTACAGTACAATACAAAGAATAGCCTTTATTATCATTCACTTATTTTAACAATGAATTATTAATTCCCTTTGAAATCTGAAGAGTGTGTCTGGTGGCAAGATATCGATCCCAAAATTCTTAATACTATACTACTCTTGTTGGTACCATGATAATGAAAATCTGTAAGAGATTCTTTGTAGAGTTCTTTTTCTTTCTTTCTTTTTAATATTTCATTTATTTATTTGACAGACAGAGATCACAAGTAGGCAGAGAAGCAGGCAGAGAGAGAGGGGGGGAAGCAGGCTCCCTGCTGAGCAGAAAGCCCAATGTGGGGCTCGATCCCAGGACCCTGGGATCATGACCTGAGCCAAAGGCAGAGGCTTTAACCCACTGAGACACCCAGGCACCCCTCTCTGTACAGTTCTAATATGCCAAAAACCATTTCCAGCAATTCTCTGAGGAAAATTTAAAAATTGCAGAATTGCCCATCTCTATCTGTTCTGACACATCTAAGATTAGAATTTCAGATCAGTTTAAAATCATACAAGAAAAGACTATACAGACAGAAAGATCGTGAAAAGAAGAGATCTGAAACAAAGAGTTGTAATTCAATTTTTTGGAGGACTTCTATAATTCGTAAACAAAGGAATATTTGTGGGCTAGGAAAAACCATCAAATGGGAAAAAAAAATCTGAGACTGATTAAGAAGTTGAGAATTTAAAAGTATCCTGGCTTCGAACTACACTACAGAAATAGAATAAGCCTAATAATTCAAACTTTTAAAAAGTGTCTATTAAACTATCACTGAACGTTTTAATTAAAAGAGCAATACCTTAAACAGAATAAAAACTTTAAAAGCACAATCTAATAAATTGTATCCCCTGAGCTCCAGTCTACTAGATTCCTTCCCCTAGAAGTACTCTTTTTTCTTATCTATTCTCTTTAAATAATTTATAACTATATAAGCACATGTACATATTTATCCTTAAGACACAGATACATATTGTCCTATATTTTTTTACTTTAGGCATTTCGGTGACCATTCCATATCCACTTAGAGATCAACTTCATCTTTCTGAGGTCTTCATGGTATGCATCTCTGTGTGAGGGGACACTAGTTTACTGGCCCTCAAATAGTCATTTATATTGGTACCAATATTTTCTTATCATTAACAGTGTTGTAAAGAACATTATTGCACTTGTGTCTTTGGGCATTTATGAGCATTCATTTCTTTAGATGACTTCCTGGGCATGAACATACTGGGTGAAAGAATATTACATTTTAAATTTTGATACAAATTGCCAAATTGGTCTTCGAAGAATTTGTGACAATTTATACTCCCACCAGTACTGTAGAAGAGTGTCTGCTTTCCCTTATCTTCACCAACATACACCATTCAAATGTGTTAGTGTTTTCAATCTGATCGGTGGAAATGGAAATCTCACATTTTAACTTACATTTCTTTAATTTTAAGAGGATACATGTTCATATTTGTTTTTTTTTTTTTTAAAGATTTTATTCATTTGCCAGAGAGAGAGAGAGAGAGCAAGCGAGTACACACAAGCAGGCAGAGAGGCAGGCAGAGGCAGTGAGAGAAGCAGGTTCCCTGCTGAGCAAGGAGCCCGATGCGGGACTCGTTCCCTGGGATCATGACCTGAGCTGAAGGCAGCGGCTTAACCCACTGAGCCACCCAGGCGTCCCATATTTGTGTATTTCTCTGTGAACTCCCCATTAACTAATTTTCTATTTGTGTTAGTGATTAGAAAAAAGATCTTTATATATGAGGAAATTAGCCCTTTGTCATATGTCTATTTTGTTTATAATAATTATTTTTTCTGTGTAGAAATTTTATATTTTAATATGGCAAAACTGTTAAGTCATTTACCTTATGGGTTCTGAGCATTAATGTAAGTCTATACTGAAACCTTCAAAGAAAGTTAAAATATTGTCTGTCATTTTCATTGCTCAGAAAAGGAAACTAACAAAACATAAATAACCCATGACAACAACAAATAACTTACATGCTTATTATGTGCCAGGTATTGTTTAAGCATTTTTCATGTATTAACAGTTATTTCTTGGCATCCATATTCTAGAAAAAGTTACTATCGTAATCTCCATCTTACAGATAGGGAAACTGACACACAGTATAGTTAAAAATTTGTTCAGTCAAAGAATAAGTGTCAGAGACAGAATTGAAACCAAGGCTGTCTGGCTCCCAAGGTGGTAGTTAACCACCTTGCTATATACATGTCTTACCAAGCACTGGATAAGTTTCTTAAAACAGCTTAATTAAAGTCATAAAATAATTCAATTCAAATTGTTATGTTGCTAATCATGTTCAACTATAAAAATATTACTCAATTATTAAATTAATTCTTGAATATAATGTATTCAATATAAAATACTATTTGAATATTTTTTTTTTTTTAAGATTTTATTTATTTATTTGACAGAGAGAGAGATCACAAGCAGGCAGGGAGGCAGACAGAGAGAGGAGGAAGCAGGCTCTCTGCAGAGCAGAGAGCCCGATGCGGGGCTCGATCCCAGGACGCTGGGATCATGACCTGAGCCGAAGGCAGAGGCTTTAACCCACTGAGCCACCCAGGCGCCCCTACTATTTGAATATTTAAATTTAAATACCTAATATTTGAATTTGAGATATCAGAAATTTAGGTCTTCCCTGGAAGTCTACTCTAACCAGAAACAATAATAATGTACCTTTATTTTTAATGCAGAGTCACTATGGGTATGAGTCTTAGAAAGTTTCCTCATTATCTCAGCTCCAGTTACAGGTCCAGAGCCACCAGGTGGAGGACGGTTGGCTGTTCCTTCTAATAGCATTGTGTGTTCACTGACTGTGGCTGAAACAGTAAAAAAGAATAAGTGGGCTATAGATTATCATTTTCTTGAAATATTAATACGAGTGTTCCTGGTGGTAAATTACACTCAATTTTACATATTCCTTGAGTAAACAAATTAAATTAATTAAATTTCCTTGAAATTATTTGTGGAATCTGCTATATATTTTAATTTTTTTTTTTATTTTCAGCATAACAGTATTCCCTGTTTTTGCACCACACCCAGTGCTCCATGCAATCTGTGCCCTAATACCCACCACCTGGTTCCCCCAACCTCCCACCCCCGCCCCTTCAAAACCCTCAGATTGTTTTTCAGAGTCCATAGTCTCTCATGGTTCACCTCCCCTTACAATTTCCCCCAACTCCCTTCTCCTCTCTAACTCCCCTTGTCCTCCATGCTATTTGTTATGCTCCACAAATAAGTGAAACCATATGATAACTGACTCTCTCGGCTTGACTTATTTCACTCAGCATCATCTCTTCCAGTCCCGTCCATGTTGCTACAAAAGTTGGGTATTCATCCTTTCTGATAGAGGCATAATACTCCATAGTGTATATGGACCACATCTTCCTTATCCATTCGCCTGTTGAAGGGCATCTTGGTTCTTCCACAGTTTGGCGACCGTGGCCATTGCTGCTATAAACATTGGGGTACAGATGGCCCTTCTTTTCACTACATCTGTATCTTTAGGGTAAATACCCAGTAGTCAGTTCCAGGGTCATAGGGAAGTTCTATTTTTAATTTCTTGAGGAATCTCCACACTGTTCTCCAAAGTGGCTGCACCAACTTGCATTCCCACCAACAGTGGAAGAGAGTTCCCCTTTCTCCATATCCCCTCCAACCATATTGTTTCCTGTCTTGCTAATTTTGGCCATTCTAACTGGTGTAAGGTGATATCTCAATGTGGTTTTGATTTGAATCTCCCTGATAGCTAGTGATGATGAACATTTTTTCATGTGTCTGATAGCCATTTGTATGTCTTCATTGGAGAAGTGTCTGTTCATATCTTCTGCCCATTTTTTGATATGATTATCTGTTTTGTGTGCGTTGAGTTCGAGGAGTTCTTTATAGATCCTGGATATCAACCTTTTGTCTGTACTGTCATTTGCAAATATCTTCTCCCATTCTGTGGGTTGCCTCTTTGTTTTCTTGACTGTTTCCTTTGCTGTGCAGAAGCTTTTGATTTTGATGAAGTCCCAAAAGTTTATTTTCGCTTTTGTTTCCTTTGCCTTTGGAGACATATCTTGGAAGAAGCTGCTGTGGCTGATATCGAAGAGATTACTGCCTATGTTCTCCTCTAAGATTCTGATGGATTCCTGTCTCACGCTGAGGTCTTTTATCCATTTCGAGTTTATCTTTGTGTACGGTGTAAGAGAATGGTTGAGTTTCATTCTTCTACATATAGCTGTCCAGTTTTCCCAGCCACCATTTATTGAAGAGACTGTCTTTTTTCCACTGTATATTTTTTCCTGTTTTGTCGAAGATTATTTCACCACAGAGTTGAGGGTCCATATGCTATATTATTTTTTGTCTTTCTTTTACTCTCCCAACCTCAATCTTCTCACTCAGTCTCAAGAAAGAAACAAATAGCTTGTATTTAGTCCCTCCACACCTCAGCCTAAGGGTTTAGAGAGAAAAAACCAACTAAGCTAAAAGTATAGAAATTTCAGATTAACCCAGGAATGTGTAGATGGTTAATTAGAAGGGAGCCAACATGAGGTTTGGTATTACGACACTGAGATCAGGACCTGAACTAAAATCAAGAGTCAGATGCTTAACCAAATGAGCTACCCAGGCACCCTTCCTCATAGCATATTCACTTTAAGTTTTTTTTTTTTTTTAAAGACAATAAAAAAAGCTGGATAATTTTTATATATCAGTGTTCTGAGACCTCTAGTTTTAAGGCTACTGTCCTTTTTCATGGTACTTTCAACTTTTCTAAAATATCATAATTCAATATTATTGAATATTACATGCTGTGATAACAAAAATTTACCTCTGAAAAAGCATTAAAGTGTGCACATATATTTCTGAAATGCACATCTACCATCTGTGTTCTGGCATAGTCATGATGCTGACAGAATTATAGGCTGAATGCATGACTCTAAACACTACATAAATGCAGAATCAACCAGGCACCAGGTAAAATTCAAAGACTTCTTTAAGTGGTGTAGGAAAGATGATGAACAAATATAAATAAGAATTTTATTTTTTTTTCAAATGTGAATTTTAAAAGGAAGTTAACATGCTTCACTCAAATATTCTAGCTATGCAAAAATGTCTGTTATTGTACGGGATAGATTAAAGAAATCTATCGTATTTCATGAAATTAAATGTAAAAACCAAAAGTCAGTATAAAGATTCCAACATTATTATCATTCATTTGGACTAATATAAATCATACTTGTATACTTAAGCCATAACATTTTCAAATTTGGGACACAAACGATCAAAATTATCATATACATATGTTACCAAGGTATAATATTTGACTAAAACATTTACAAATTACCTGCATCAAATTCAAATTCTGCTCCATCAGCACTGGTATCACTTTGAAGACCACCTCCATTGTCCAGCCCAAGTCCGTCTTCATGTTCGTGGTCCACAGCTGATTGAGGTTTCAGTGGCTGAGCTGGTCTGTGTAAGCTAACTCCTTTAAAGGCTGGTGTCACCACAATAAACTTCATCCACTGTCTTGCCAGTGCAACTAAACCTTTCTTTAAAGTTACCAAAGCAGGAAGTCCATCACTCTGTAACAACAATGATGAAATGATGTTACCACTTAAGTGCTTTCCATACATTTATTCATTTAAATTTCATAACCCCCATTTAGAGATGAAGAAACTGGAATTTATGTGTTATAATTTGTCCACAAAAGAGAGTATTTCAAGCTGACAATAGAACTCAATTTCTAAACACAACAGTGCGTCTTTCTGTCATAAACAATGCCGTACCAGGTGACTAAGAGGCTAAACATGGGGTACAAAATTGGAATTCTCCTTAAAGAGTACTAAATCCACTTTACCTTTATTGTTCTAGTGAGGAAATCAAATGTATTTCGAGCTATCCAGGATATTCATTAAACAAAGAGGAAATGAAATTACTCCCTTCAAAGATTAGGTAACCACCACTATTTTTAACATTAGAAGAAATAAATTACTATGGTTAAATGCTGGACACAGATGGATTTTTAACTGTTTTGAAAGTTAAATATATTATCAGTAACAATTACATAATTTAAAATATACTTTATCCCACATGGTAATGATTATAAGAAAGAAAATTTGGTTATTTTTCCAACTGGCACCTTAGTCTAAGAGTAAAATATCCAAATCCCCTCCAACCCCTTTCTTATAATTCCCTGTGTTAAGAGAAATGGCTCTAATTGAAGAGAGCCATTTATTGAACAACAGAAATCACCTCATTTACTTCTGAGGAACATCAGATCTCTTTGCCTGTCCTTTCATTCTTAGACTCAAGTAATGAAAGCCATATTGTGTATTTTCCTCTTACATTAAAAGCTTAATCTCGGCAGAGCATCCACCCATGGGAAATGCCTGCCATTCTGTCTGTTTCAAGGTCTCTCTGCCGATGACTAGACAGGCAAGTTAGCCTTGCACTGTGGACCTCCAGTCTTCATCTCACAGGGTAGGAGTAAAAAGCACTATAGTAGTCTCAGGTCTAAGTACCTTTTTCAAATCTACCATTTACTAGAGATTCTCTCATTGGAGGTTATCAGAAGTTTGACTGGCTATTACATATTGATCCTAATTTGGCTAAACCTTTTGTGCATTTTCTATTGACCAAAAGGTTGGCGAGATGAGAGATCTCAAGTTCTAAGCCCCTAATGATGAGGTGTTACCTTCTATAGTGCTTTTCTAGAGGCAGACATATATTGTATTCATTTTGTGTTATTAAATACTCTCCCCATAACCATTAACTAGCCCTTCTTTTATTAAACATTTCTGTGAAATTTCATGCTGGTCATTCTTGCTTGAAATTCTTTATACCTCTGGCTTCTAAGACATTTTTTCCTGATTTTCCTACCTCTTCCTTTCCCTCCTCAGCATTCTTTGTAGCTCTCTCCACCTTTCTTTCATGTCTCCCCCACCCCTTTAATTTTGGTGTACTTCAGATATCCTTTCTTGACCAGCTTCTCCCTCAACATACTATCATTTCTAGAAGGCTCATCCATAACCACAGCTTCCAACACCTTCATGTTGGCACTTCCCAGATCATTCATCTCAGCGCACTGCTGTCTGTAAGCCCGTATGTTTAACCATATTTCTCCTTTGGACTTCCCAGCTGCATCTCAAACTGTGGGCCAATGAATGGCTCCTCAAAAGGACAGAGGCTTCTTCGTCTTTTTTTTTTTTTTAAAGATTTATTTATTTATGTTAGAGGGAGAGAGACAGACTGGGAGCATGAGCAGTGAGAGGAACAGAGAGGGGGGATGAAAAAATCCCAAGCAGACTCTGCATGGAGCCCAACACAGGGCTTGATCTCACAACCCTGAGATCTTGACCTGAGCCAAAACTAAGAGTAGGATGCTAAGTGACTGGGCCACTCAGGCACCCCAAGAATAGAGGCTTCTTTAAAGCTAACATATGGTTTCAGTAACTCACCATTGTAGCATCATCAATGATGGAGTAATTTGCCTGGTGCAGGTAGTGATGTAGTATATTGCACAGTAAACATGAAGGATTTTCTTGGAGAAAACGGGCAACTTTTGTAAGTCTGTTGTATTTACTTCTTAAGGGAAAATGTACACTTTTATTCTGAAACAAAGCAAAAACAATAGATACAGAGTGATGTATCAAAGACACTGCAAATAGAAGATATCCAGTAATCAAGAACTTGCAGGTCTGTTGTTTTCCAACAATGATGAATAATTAGAGATCATGTTCTATAATAAATTGTATCAGATACCTTGTATTATTGATAGACATACCTCTAATGCTTCTGTCATTATGCATCCCATAACAGCGCAAATTCTCAAGGTGCCCTCAGTTTCTAATTTGTTTAAGGATGATTTGAGTTGATCAATGGGAACAAGCCATGCACCAACAGCTGGAGTTGCAGTGCTTAAAAGATTCAGCTGCCTTTGAAAATTTAAAAAAAAAATTTATAAAAACAACTGTCAAGACTGGTATTTCAAATAATCTTCCATACTTACTATACTTAGTGGCCATTTTACTTAGGCAAAATTACTTTTCATTTTGGCTATCAGATAAATCATAAACATGTAAGTAGAAAATGTGAAGAAAAGATAATAGAAAAGAAGGAAACATATTAAAACCTATTAGACGTGACAGTAAGAAGTTCATGATGGTGTGACATATAATAGTAAAACTAAAGCCCTATGAAAGAAAAAGGGTCAAACAAGATAAGAATAATGTCTACAGAAAACATAAGGTAAGAAAGATGGTAAGAAGGTGGCAACCCTAATGCTATATAGATTAGAAAAATAACTTAAAAATAACTGAAACAGAATTGAAGGTTATTTAAAATGAAAAAAAAATCAAGGAAGAGTACTACATGTTTAAAACTTTTTACCTAGAAAATGCATGTGTAGGAGATCTCACATTGGTGGGAGCTGCAAAACTAAACCAAATTTCCTTGATGGTCAACTTCATGCTACATGAATCTGGAGGTGGAGGCATCAGAGGTAGATCTTTTTTCAAATCATCAGATTCAACTCCTTCATCCTACATAAAATAAAAAACCAAAAACTTCTAATGTATAGCTGCTTAAAACCACTAGTGCAAAGTAAATGTTTAAAGCACAAAATCTTCCCATTGAATCAAGGTCTACAGGTGACACCTTTATATAAAACAGGTAAAATAAACCTTGCTCAGCCTAACCCTGATTCTGAGAAATACCTATAGATCCTTGAAGCTCTATGGAGCAAAGACTGAAAAACCACTGCACTGCAGTAAGCCGTTAAGTCACAGATCCTAGAACCGAATGCTTCTCTTGATCACTTCATTCAATTACATTTGTTTAGGGATGTTTAAGTATTTTTTTTTCCAGATGAAAAAAGTGAGAGAAAGAGGTTTTGGGACTTGTCAAAATTCATACAACTATTAAGGAGAATGAATGATAGAATCAATGTCTTCTACTTCCTACTACAATCTGTTTTCCATTCCATTTTAACAACATATTTCAAATTTCTAAAAACAAATTCCACAAATATACTAGTATAGTCCATGTTCAAATAAATAATACTCTATAATAAAACAGTCTTATTTATCTTGTATGCAGCAATCTGAATCAGTGTTAAGAAGTAGTAATTTTTTAAAATGTATAATCACCACTCTTTAGAATGCAGGGAGGTAAGCATAATATTAAAGAAATAAAAAAGTCTACCACCTGTTATGTCTCTTCATTGTTCTCTAATTCACTTTTAGTTATTACTGGTCAAGATAAAAGACTGACATTTCCTCATGGGACAATTAAAGAATGAAGAATATCCACAAAACAGCTCTGAATCCTAAAACAATGTGAACTATAGGCAATAGTTCACAAAACAATGTGAATTGTAGGCAATTGTTATTTTAAAGTTAGCAGATGCTAAATATAGGTCCACATTCCTTATCTGCAGCTCTAAATCTCATAACATTCTGAGAAATCTAAATATTTTTGTGTAAATGTGGCATCAAAACCTGATCTAAATTTGGTAAGAGGCTATTTATCCCACTTGGGAGTTTTTATGAATGTTGTGCTGCAATAGTATTTAAATATTTCAAGATGGAGTGCTGTCTCAGATTCCACTAGGAGTTTACGTAACATATAAAACACATACCATATTACCTTTCTGTTAAAGGAAAAAAAAATCTGAATTCTCAAATACATCTGTCCTGTGGGTTTCAGATAAGGTTATTAGCTAGGCACTAAGTTTATAAAAGATAAAGAAGACAGTTTTCAGGAACTGAAAATTTTAAAAAGGGAAGGCAGCTTATAAATAATAAGTAACTAATTATAATAGTATGTAAAGCAAAGCAATAATAAAGTTGGATAAGTTGGATTTAGGTTGACTGAATTTTTGGTACTTATGGCATGTGTAAATGAAGATAGCTAACCAATGGGAAAGAGTTAGCATCATCAAATTACGGAGCAGGACTAGAAAATGAAGTGGAGTGGACATACAGAATTAAAAAAAAAAAAAAGGTAGCCAAGAACAACATGGGAAGAATACCCACACTGAAGGACAAAGAACTGAATGAGGACATGGACCAAGAAAAGTCAGAGAACCCAAAGAAAGCAATGTTACAAAATTTAGGGATATTCAGCAAAGAGAGGAGGATCACAGAAATCAAGGAAGACAGCTGAGTTTCTGTCAAGTATTTCAGTGGGCTAGAAGGAGAAGGAAACAACAGCTGGATTCTTCCCAGCTCGTTTGTCCAGTGAGTAACTATTGTATTTTTAAATTTCCTTAATTAAAGTGCTAATCCCTGACCACCACTCAAATGCATCCAAAGACCTCACAAGAAAACTGTGATTAGACTCCTAACTATGGGGTGCCTGCGTGGCTCAGTGGGTTAAAGCCTCTGCTTTCGGCTCTGGTCATGATCTCAGGGTCCTGGGATTGAGCCCTGCATTGGGATCTCTGCTCGGCAGGGAGCCTTCCTCCTCCTCTTTCTCTCCTTGCCTCTCTGCCTACTTGTGATCTCTGTCTGTCAAATAAATTAAAAAAAAAAAACAAACTTAAAAAAGACTCATAAATTATGCAGCAAATCAAAATAAATATTTCAAAAAATAAACTACCAGAAACCTGGGTTTAAGAGGTGATTATGCCAATGAATGGTGGCTATCCATAACATTTCTTAATTAAAAGGTTTTTTTCTCCCTCTTCATTTGGTCTAATTTCCAAATGATCAGAAGTGTATGTACATATGTGTTTAAAAACAACATTTACCAAGTTCTTACTATGTACTAGACACTGAGTTAAGCCTTTCATATGTATTATCTCCTTCAATCTTCACAAGTCTAGGTCAGTATCCTTACAATGCTATTATATACAAAGAAACTTCAAAGAGGAAAAAATCTGCACCCATCAGTTAGTGGTACAACTCTTTTGTAATCTAGAATTTTGAATATTTTTATTATTTCTATTATTAATCATCATGACATTCTACCATATTAAATATAATAAATGAGTTACATATAAGGTATTCTTCAGGACTCTAGCTAAAATGGGTGGATACTAAAAATATTTAGAACTTACATGAAATACTACCAGTGACAAAACTAAGTATTTACATGAATTCTGCTAAAATCCTTGAAACAACATCAAAGCAATGCCTACTTTTCTGAAATTCTATTAATTCAACAAATATTATTAAGTGCCCAATATGAGCAAGGCATTAAACAAGGTACTATGATAGATAAAAATATATCTATGGTACAGTACCTATGCTTCAGAAATTATGTTCTAGTAGTATAATCACCAAAATACATTGACTACAATTTGAGCAAAATTCCAAATACTGAAAGAAGCAAATACACTCCAGAAATTAACTTTGAAATGAGTATATAGTTTTGTTATTTTTTTCAAAGCATTATTATTATTAAAAATTCACCAACTTGTTCATCTGAAACAGAATTTCCATTTAAGTCTGAAGAAGGGCTTATTCGATCACAAGGAAGATTATCATCAGAGACATCAGTATTATAGCCACTGCCAGTTGGAGAATCAGAAGAATTATTGGATGTCAGCACTCCACCTCTTTCTGTGACACTAGCTTTACCCATAATTCCAAAAGTATTATATAAAACAGCACCAGACTGTCTTCCACCTGTAAGAGAGAAGGAACGTATTCATTAAAAACAGTGGGTAGGGGCACCTCGGTGGTTCAGTTGTTAAGAGTCTGCCTTCGGCTCAGGTCATGATCCCAGGGTCCTGGGATCTAGCTTCTCATAAGGCTCCCTGCTCAGTGGGAAGCCTGATTTTTCCTCTACCACTCTGCTTTTGTTCCCTCTCTAGCTGTGTCTCTGTCAAATAAATAAATTAAATCTTTAAAAACAAAATAAAACAAAAAAACAGTGGGTATCTCAATGTTGAATTCTACAGTACCCATAAAGATAAAAAAATAAAAATAAAAATTCATAGGGGTGCCTGGGTGGTTCAGTCGGTTAAGTTTCTGCCTTCAGCTCAGGTCATAATCTTGGGGTTCTAGGATTGAGTCCCAAGTCGGGCTCCCTACTCAGTGGGGAGTCTGCTTCCCCCTCTCCCTCTCCCCACTGCTTGTGCTCTCTCTCTCTAATAAACAAATAAGTAAAATCTTTTAAAAAATTTTTTTAAAATTAAAAATTCATAAAGATCTTTTTTTTCCTCACCAAAACTTTGCCCTTATCTATAAAGGTCATGTAAGGCTGGATTATCAGGTAAAGAGCTGTAGGCATACTTGATTACTATTATATACATGACTAAACCTAAACGTTTATATATAACTTATAACTCAGCCTTACATAGAACTCAGCCTTCCTTTATATTTTACTCAATAATGCAGAAAAAAATTGTATATAACTTTAAGTTATATACCTGTAAGTCAGTCTGTCACTGAATAAAGGATTTACAGTATTTTCATCCTTCCAAACTCTCCTAATAAAAAATTCCAGTTTCCAAAGATGCAAACTGTCAAAAGCTGGGTGGCTCTATATTTTACTCAAAATTTTTATTTCTGAACCACAGATATTTTTGTTCAGGCAGTAATGTTTTGTATGTCTACATGCTCTGTAGATTTGAATCACACACTGAAGGGAAAGTCTCACTTAGAGAATTGGGATGGGACACCCAACCTGGTAAATAATCCCAGGTCCCAACTTTATGCTTAAATATGCAGATTTGGGTTATTCAAAGTCACAATTGTTCAAAACATTTTAGCAATGTGGGACCAATTTGTCCCTCACTTAAGCAGAAATGGAAAAAAAAATGCTTACCTTTTATGGTTAAATTTTCAAGTCCACATTCAAACATTATCCAACCCCATTTTTCTTGGCTGGGACCTATTCGAGTTACATCTGGAACAGCTTGCTGATCAGTTTCATCCACAAAAGTAAACTCATCCAACTCTTCAAGAGTAAATAAAACTTTGGATTTCTCAAAAGGAATAGCAGTGATGGCACAGGTACCAATATCTATTACCAAAAGAGAGCAAAATGACCATCTTTAAAGACAGGTCTGCATTGTTTTAAAAAAAACATTTAGACACCATCTTTGGGGTGATCCGTGGTGGACGTTTTGAGGGTAGCTGACCCATAGCCCTCGCATTCCATACTGCCTCCTGTGGAAGCCTGAGCTGGTCATGTAGCTTTCTCCCTTTGTCTCATAACTATGTCCACTAATGAGAATGCTAATTCACCAGCTGCCTACCTTACCAGATTCAAGAACAAGGGGAAAGACAGTACAGAAATGAGGTGGCATCGAATATGGAGCTGAGGAAAGCTAAGAACGATGACCAGATGCTGAAAAGAAGAAATGTAAGCTTGTTTCCCGATGACGCTACCTCTCCACTGTAGGAGAACCGCAACAACCAGGGCACTGTAAATTGGTCTGTTGATGACACTGTCAAAGGCATAAATAGCAACAATTTGGAAAGCCAGCTCCAGGCTATTCAAGCTGCTAGGAAACTACTTTCTAGGGAAAAACTGCCTCCCATAGACAACATAATCCGGGATGGTCTGATTCCAAAATTTGTGTCCTTCTTGGGCAGAACTGACTGTAGTCCTATTCAGTTTGAATCTGCTTCAGACCCCGAGGAGATTTAAAAAAAAAAAAATTGGGGACAGTGTCTGTCTTAAAAATGTATCTTAATACTGTCAAAAAGAAAGATAAATGAACTAATCAACTTCTGAAATAATGTCTAATGTCCTACAATTTAAAAAGCACCAGAATCACACTGAAATAAAAGGGAGGAAAAAAGATTCCATATTTAAGAAATAATTGCTCAGAGGCAGAATGAATTCATTTCTGAAAGATTATAGGGTACTCTAAAAATCTAAAGTTAAAAAAGCTCCTGAATAATTCGGCTTCATGGTAAATTATTTTTAAATACTTTCCCATCATCTTACAAAATAAAAAATCATTCTAATTAATTACCCAGCTACAAGAAAAACATTAGAAAATAGGGAAATTATAGCTTTTACTAAAGGACTGCTTTATGCTAACACATTTTATGTAATTATAATTCATAAAAGACATTGCCATAATTCCACCACTTACAATATGTGATATGGAAACTAACATCCTGCATGTCTGGCAAAGCCTTGTGTTTTATTTACTTTTTTTCATTTCTTTCTCTGATTACTGCTAATAAATACAGAAAAGCAAAAAAAAAAAAAAAAAAAAGATGAAAAAAATGTAAATTTAGCACCCAGAGATAACTTGTTTACAATCAAACTAAATTTCCTTCTAGCTTTTTAGAGATTATTTTACAAACAAACCAGCTTTGATTCTGATATTTCAAGTAACAGTAAACCAAGATAATTTCCTAATGGCATTAAAAATTCTTCAAAGATATTATTTTAAGCTACATAATACTCAATCATATGAAAATACTATATTTCACATTTATGGTTAGAAAAACTTTCTGATCAGAGAGTAAATATTCAGTTAAATTTTTCTATGCTTTTCTCATTATTTATTTTTTATATCTGCCTTTAATTCCATGAACTTATTCTTATTATGAAATAAGGTGAAGATTAAAGTTAAATTTTATTTAAATTTTTTGATTAAGTAATACACTTGCATAGATCAAAGATAGAAAACGAGTGAAAGGGTATACAATGAAAAGCCTGACACACACCCAAGGACATACTTCCTCTCCCTATAGGTAACAAATGTCATTAGATTATTGAGAATCCGTTCACAAATATCTTCTGAACATGTAAGCAAAGACAACTACATTTTTCCTTGCATTTTTATACAATGTTCGTTCAGTGTACCTTTCAAAATTCTATTTAGTTACTTCTTGCACTCTTGTGCAATTGCAAACTGGTTACCAGTGTAAATTACAGAGCTGCTAAAAGTCTTTTTATATTTCAGCCACCGTATTTTGCACCAGCTTTAGGACGATAGATCTCAGGTAGCCAAGAAAAGTCTCTTTATTTGGAATCCTCAGTCAAATACTTTGCTCTCAAACACAAGGATACTGAAAGAAGATCTGAGAAAGCCACAACAGTTATACAGACCCAGAATACAGACAAGAATCATGGAAACTTCAGAGCCTATAGAAGACAATGAGCAAAGTCAAGGTAATCATTTGTACATTCAGGATTAGTCATCTGTCCCACATGTAGATTTTAGCATAGCAATCGTCTCTAAAAGACTAACTAACTCAATGTTTTCTAGATTGAATCTCCCGACTGTCTGAGATGATTTAAGCTTCTAAATGCACTGAATTACGTCAAAAATATTAAAAGGATATGTGACATCTCTGGTTTTCTTTTTCACCTCACCAGGGACTTTATTTAAGAGGCATAGCCAGATCGATCATTCTAATTGTTACTGTATTTTACAAACTTGACTATCTGCTTTTGATACTGCAATTAATTCTTTTTAATGAAGTTGTGCCAACAGAATGATTTTAAAAAGTAAGAATGACAATAAAGATTCATACTCTCTCTTCTTTAATGAGCAAGCAGATACCATGAAGAAAACAAGAGATACAAGCAATTCCTAATTGGGACCATACCACTTATTTTCCTACCAAAGTTTACCTTTCATTCTCATAGAACATGGTAGTAAATAAACAGCTAAATACCATGTGCTCAATATATACAGAAATACCTTTCTATAAAAATACTCAAATTGTAGCAATATTTGAAAAAAAACCATGTTTCCTTTTGCATTATCCTCTTATATTTTTACAGGTCAAAGAAAAAATATTTGTTGTAGATCCTACCTGTTGTATCAAGACCTCTAAGTTGCCCATGAACTCGATGAATATTTAACTTGGCTGCAATTTCTTTGCCTTTTTCTGCTCCGGCATTTGATCTGAGAGATCCAGATGACTGAGGCTGCATCTTAGTGGCATGGACATACCTATCAAAATTTGATGTTCTACCAGGTTCTGTATTATTTGAAGTCTCTTCAACTACACCTCTTAATAAAAATATAAAAAAGTATGATGGTTAACATTTAAATAATATAGTTCAGTAAAAACATTTAATAAGCAGTTATTTTAAAAAAACTGCACTGTTGTAATTAAGCCATTATTAATAATTTTTTCAGTGTTTACTGAAAAACAGTATGAGTAAAAACTTTTAAAAATAACTTTTGTGATCTATAGTAATACCTGAAATTCCAATACCAATTTTGAATTTAAACATTAGAATTTTCAGAAATGTATTTAAATGGTTATGGCTTACTTTTACAACCAACAAGAAAATTATGGCTCAATAAAATCTTTCTCACCTGTTCATACGAACTTGTGTAGCAATTCTGTCAAAACACAATGCTACTAGAGAAACATGAGTCACACTTTTACTAGGAGCCGTACTTGGAGATTCTTCCACTGAGGCTTGTAACAAACATAAGTTTACCTAACACACAAAATGTCATAAATTTCAGAGATACAAAGTGAAATATTATCACTTAAACATAAGATATACAGGAAAATGAAAAACTACTGTTAAGAATGGTCTATCTATGTGTCTGAGAGTAACGATAAAGCTTATAAACAGACTCATTAAGTAATCATAATTCAATTGTTACTAGATGGATATGGAATATTTTAGTAAATACCACCCAATATTCCATTTACATAAACTATTTGTATTATTAATTTTTATATTAGTTCATCAAAGGAATAAGATACGTATTTTTGATATTATAATCTATTCTACCGCTATTCAGTTTAGTAAATTCAGAAAATTTTTTTCCAGGAAAATTTTTTTAAATATTAAATGATTACCTTTGGTATGCTAACATTAGCCTGAAGACCTTTAATTGTTACATTATCTTGCTTCAATACAAGATTTGTCTGTGCTTGTCCTTGATTAGTCGTTCCTATGGTAGCATGTTCAGTTTTTGTTCCTCTAACATCTTGTTTGGAAGATAGCTAAAGAGATTAAAGTAGAATTGTTATTTCATAGAACTTTCATAATTTCCATAACGTTCACAAGAGCAACTTGCTTATTCACTGTGCTCCCTTATGCCTATCTATGTGCCAGCTGCCATCCCAGTTAGCACCCATACTCTTTTTTTGTTTAAAGATTTTATTTATTTATTTGATAGAAATCACAAGTAGGCGGAGAGGCAGGCAGAGAGAGAGGAGGGGAGCAGGCCCCCCGCTGAGCAGAGAGCCCCATGTGGGGCTCGATCCCAGGACCCCAGGATCATGACCTGAGCCGAAGGCAGAGGCTTAACCCACTGAGCCACCCAGGCGCCCCAGCACCCATACTCTTAAAGTCCAAACTTCAAGTAGCTAGGAAAAATACTGGCAGCTTCAGGGCTGAGAGAAGTTATATAAGATAAAGTGAAACCAATCTACAGAGAAACAGAAAAAAAATGGCAATAAGTATTATTTTAGAATCACAAAAATGTATTTATTTGATAGTATATTTTGGATTTGATAATTGGCTCCTTGTTGACTGGGAACATTTTCAAACTTCTTTGATGTATACTCCTCTACCCTAGGAAATGCCAATGTTTTGAACAGTTGGATCATTAAAAATAATCAGCCTTACTTTACCTTACCTCTGGTCTCTTGCCCAAATATGAACCAGATAAATTTGAAAGTCAAATGGAGAATCACCAGAAGAGCATCAGGATATGACTGCTAAGAAACTGGCTCCATAGCTAGAACTGCTGCATAAGTAGACTATTACATACAGGAGATAATGACTTGAGTCACTGAGGTGACCAAAAATAATCTCAAAAATATTTTTTTTTCTGTTTTAGTGGGCATCTGTTTTGCCTGCTACTTTATTTTCCAACCTAAAATCATACCCATTTTTAAATAATCTTTTTATTATGTTATGTTAGTACAGCACATCATTAGTACTACACAGTACATCATTAGTTTTTGATGTAGTGTTCCAAGATTCATTGTTTGCATATAACAATCTGTGCTCCATGCAATCTGTGCCCTCCTTAATACTTATCACTGGGCTCACCTATCTCCCCACCCCCTACCTTCCTAAAACCCTCAGCTTAATTCCTGGAGTCCATAGTCTCTCATGGTACCATGATAAAATAATCTCAAAAATATTAAGATACAAATGATCTAATCACAGAGAAAAGCCAAATTATATGCAACTTTGCTGTCTTAGAAACTGCATGTACCGACCTGAAGAATGCTCATTCACTCAGGACCGAAGTTCTTTCGGAAAGGCTTACAATTAATTAAGCTACTTCCAAAATAAAAGAAAAAAATAAAGCTACAAATTTAATAAATATTTTATTGCTATTTAATCCACAGTATAGTTATATACATTATTTCTTAAGGAGCCAATAACAAACATATAATGACTATTTAGAAGTGTCCATGTATTCCAATTTAAACGGCTAATAAAATTTTAATATATTCCATTTTTTTTCAAGTTCAGATATCATATATACATGAAGAGTACTCAACTTGCTAAACTCATTGAATAAAAAGTTCTTACATTTTCTGAGAAGGTAGTCTTGCTATTTTGGACAGCCTCCCTGAGGACTTTGGCATGGAGATCATCTACAATTGCAGCTGGATGGCGGGTACTAGCACAATGAACCATTGCTTCAATGTACCTGAGGGAAGAAAAATAGTACAGGAAAAACCTAAATATCACTTAATACTATGGCCTACTTTATCTAAATTGTTCTGTTATGTTCCATTCTAGAGTCCATTCATGGTAGTTTTGTCTCCCTCAGTAGATTATAAGCTCCTTGCAGGACAGAGAACTCTATTATTTTTAAACCTATTTTCATCTTTGTGCAACCACAACAGCCATCATCAATATTCTTCTTCATGAATATGTATCACATATGATAATTATATCACATATACTTAATCATTTTATAAAACATTACTTAAAAATTATGTTCTCCAACAAAATTAATACCTGTCTAAAGCTTCGGCTACCAGGGGAGTCAGAACAATATCAACAGTCCCTTTCACTTCAACTATGGCTGTGGTCCTGGTCTGAGAGACCGGCTGATCCAGGGTCCACTCTTCTGTCAATGTTTCATCATCTGTGTTATCAACCATTTTCTTTTCCAGAGGAGTGTATGGTGTACTATACAATTTAATAACAAAATATGTATTAAAAAGACTATGAAAAAGAACAGAAATTAGAGCTTCCTTAAGATGAATAATCACTCAAATACACATTCAATTTCAACTAAAATTTTCATGGAATCAGACTAGATGCTTATGTCCCAAATGCTTGGCAGAGATAGGTGAGATGCAAATATGCAAACTGATCAAAGATGGTTAATACATCAAGTAAGAAGAAAAAGGTCGATATATTTACTTGATGGGGCTTTTCCAAATTATGAAAATTACAATACTGAATTCTTATTAGTTCCCAATTTCGATATGCCAAGTTATGGCTTGCACATTAGGTCCAACAGAAATGCTAGTGGCTGCTAATAAATGTTGGCAAAGCCATGACAGACAACAGAGTTGAATTATTTACGGTAGTTAATTCATTTTTTAAAAATATTCCAGGGTGTCTGGGTGGCTCAGTGGTTTAAGTGTCTGCCTTTGGCTCAGGTCATGATCCCAGGGTTCTGGGATTGAGCCCTACTTCAGGCTTCCTGCTCAGTGGGGAGCTTCTCCCTCTCCTTCTCCCTCTGCCTGCCAACTCCCTTCCCCCACTTGTGTGCTTCCCCACTCTCTCTCTGTCAAATAAACAAATAAAATCTAAAAAATAAATTTTCCAGAACTAATCTTATTTTTCTTTCATTTTCCCAAGGCCCTGGACAATTCCTCCATATGATGGCCAATGAAATGTTACTTATAAGAATGAATAAATAAAAATGAGAAACTGTAAAAAAGATGAAATAAAATGAAATGCAAGGCCAACTATTTACTGTTTATAAGAAAATACACTTAAAGTGTAAATACAATAGGCAGGTTGAAAGTTAAAAAAAAATAGTAATAATGGAAAAAGATACTCCATGAACACATATGTATCACTCAGCCTGAGAAAGCTGAGGTGGCTGGATTAATATCAAAATGGACTTAAAAGAATTATTATATGGGCTAAAGAGGAAATTTAGGTAATGATAAAATGATATAAGCAGACATATCAGTGTGTAAAAACTACTAACAGCTTCAAAATACATTAAGAAAAAACTGATAGGGGTGCCTGGATGTCTCCGTTGGTTAACTGACTGCCTTCAGCTCAGGTCCCTGATTCTGGGGCCCCAGGATCAAGCCCCACATTGGGCTCCCTGCTCAATGGTTGAGTCTGCTTCCCCCTCTCCCGCTGGACCCTTCCCCCGATCATGCTCTCTCTCTCAAATGAATAAAAAAAAAAAAATCTTTAAAAATTAAAAAAAAAATGATAGAACTGAAGGCAGAAATAAATTAAGAACTTTAATTAAACTTTACTTTCCCAGAAACTGATAAAAATGGTGAACAACAAACCAGTAAGCTTGTAGAAGATTTGATAACACCATCCACCAACTCTGCCATGTGTAGAACACTACTCCATCCAATAACTGCAGAAAACACTTTCCTTTCAACTGTTTGTGGAACACTTACCAACACAGACGACAAGCTGGGGTACAACACAAGTCTCAACAAATGTAAAGATCAAAATCACAAAGACCATACTATGTGATTACAAAATGAAATTAGAAGTTAAAAACAAAATGATATCTTTTAAAATTCTCAAGTATGTGGAAATTAAGCATTGCATTTCTAAATAAGCATGGGTCAAAGAATTAAATTAAAAGAGAAAAATTTAACATAAATAAATAATAAAGTTTGTAGCCAAGTAAAGAATGGCTATTTCTCAGAATAAACTCTACATATCTAATAATCAATAAAGACTGACTTTAAACTTCAAAAGTATGTAACTTCTACTTACTTTGAAGTTGATCCTGAAAGTTGCATTCCTCTGTCTAGTAAAGAATTAGCTGTGAGCCCCTGTTTGATAACCTAAAATAATATAAAATATTACTCACAGTCTAGAATCTTAATGTTATTTGTTCTCTAATTTTATGCTATCAACTGGCATTTGTGAATATCCAAATTACCTTGTTAATATGACTCTGATATGTACAACAAAAATACTTAACATATAGAAGCACCTGGGTGGCTCAGTGGGTTTCAGCTCAAGTCATGATCTCAAGATCCTGAGACTGAGCCACATGTAGGGATTCTCTCTCCCTCTCTCTCTACCCTCCACCTGCTCATTCTCTCTCTCCCTCTCTCTAATAAACAAATCTTTAAAAAAATACTTAACAGACAAATTGAGAAATATCATATAAAATATGAATTGGCAATTTCATTTTCTGACTATTCAGATAAATGACAGGGTAGGGTTGACAATGAGGGTAAAAGACTATACAACTAAAGCTCAAAAGTAAGTGCTTCAAATGTTTTTCCTCCTGAATTCCTTAACAAACTGAGCTTTTCTTAAACTAATTTTAGAATGTTTTCCTGGCACAATCAATTTTTAAATAGGGAAGACTCCCAGAGAAACATTAAATTATAGGAAAAACTAACATATTGTATGTCCAGAAAAGAAAACAAATAAAATAATACATTTGATTATTCAAACCAAACTTAATCCTTTTATATGTTAGACAGTTATTCATATTTAATAGAGAAAAATAACTTTCTTACAACCTATATTCTATTTTGATTTATCTAAAGATATGAACTTCTTCCCTGACTTATTTATTTCAGAGATTTGATTGCCTAATCAAACTAGAAAGATTTACTGAAAACACTAAAATAATTCTAACTTCTTAGGTACAATTCTGTATTGGAAGTACCATTGAGTTTTATACTGGAAAATTCATATACCTACATACTTTCACATGGAATAAAGAGAACATTTTGAAATCTTAATGGGCAATTTATATTGGGCAAGAGGCACAACCTTAAAACCAAAACTTTGGGGGTACTGGGTGGCTCAGTTGGTTAAGAGTCTGCCTTTGGCTTAGGTCATGATCTCAGGGTCCTAGCATGGAGCTCTGAGATAGGCTACCTGTCAGCAGGGAGTCTGCCTGTCCCTCTCTGCAACCCCTGCTCATGCTCTTTCTGCCTCTATCTCAAATAAATAAAATCTTAAAAAATACACACACACACAAAACTTTGTAACTGTCACTAATGTTTCTTCTTCCTTCAACACATATTGCTCAAATGCATATATATATTTTTTCCCAACTCCATCTATCACATTTCCAGCAGTCCTTAAGTCTAGTCCTGTCACCTCTTACACAGATTGCTGCCAACAGCTTCCTAAGTGATCACCCCACCCTTCCCACTTCATGACAGTTCAATTCTTCTACTCAGTATCCAAGTACATGAGAGCACATTTCCTTAAAGCTCTCACAGGTTTCCTAATGAAATTTCAATGAAATTGTAAGAACTGATACCATGGTCTATAAGTTCTTAATGATCTGTCCCTCGTTTAGGTCTCTAGCATCAAAATGAGCAGTCTCCCTGCTAACTTACTTATGTGTACTGACTTCTCTCCCACTTGAGAATTTTAGCAAGGCTCCTGCCTGTGCCTAGGTCTTCCCATCATCAGTTCCTTCTCATACTTTAAGTTTCAGTTTAAATATTACCTCCTCAGTTAGACCTTTCATGTCAATACAATATAGGTAGCTCCACCCCCCCATTATTCTCTATTCTAGCATTTTTGAATTATCTTCATAAGACTCTTCTCAACTTGTAATCATATACTTACCTGTTTTATCTATTAACTGTCTCCCACACCTAAACTGTAAGTCCTATGCCCATTTTCCTCATCACTGCATATCAAATGCCTGGCACACAGCAGTTCATAATAAATACTGAATTAAGAATATGTAAATTAACTATGTAAGTATATACCACATAAGATTCCTACACAGTTATTCAGTTCTGTAAGATTTTCTCTGCTTAATTTTGTTCTTTAAAATCATAAAAAATTCTCTTATAAATGTATAATTTCATAAAAAGTTTTCATATTATCTATTATCACTAGTTTGTTAATGTATTCAGTTTTCCTTTAAAAAGCCACTACATAATTCATTACAGAAACAGACAATAACCAATTCCTGCTAAAATACAAAATGTCAAATGTCAAGTGCATGGAATTGGATTTGCACAGTAGCAGTTACAGATTAAGTAAAAAGAACACCAGCTATTAAAAACAATTTCAAAATTTTATTTTTAAGACACACAGAAATTTGAATTCAGAGACTTGATCTTAATCTTAGAACATAATGTAGACAGAGACTATATATTAACTGATTAACATTGTGACAATCAAGTCTGAAACTACTCCTCAATTTGAGATGTTTAAGTTTATAATACTCACCAATAACCCTGAGATTTATTGTCACACATGAAGCCATGACTTCAGAAATTCTTTCTTTCAATAAGGTAGTTAAAATGACTGAGAGAAAAATTCTAGAAACATCTTAAAAATTGATTTATCTAAGTAAACCTAACAGTGGAAACTAATGATTTAGTTTATACCTTAAAAGTTGGAACAGAAAGCTGTTCAAATGATGATGAGCTTTCTTCACTGGTTGGAGTATCCAGATCAAGGGGACGATGCAATGAGGACTTAGAGGTTCTTTTGTTAGTAGGGTGCTTCACTGACCAATTAATTACCTGGAACTGAGTAAGATAAGTCTGATAACAATTCATCACAGGTTGTTGAGAAGTAATCTGTTCACTCTCTAGTGTTTTCTCAACCTCTACAACATACGGATGTTCTATAACATCATCTTCTCCACCTAATGCAGAAACAAATGAAGCCTGGGAAGGATGAGTTTTGAATGGCAGAGTTCGGGGATCCTGAATGGTCTCTCCATGGCCAGTAAGTGGTCCTTCTACACTGTGATATATGGAACCCCTACTGTAGTCAATCTGCTGTGTTTGCTTTTTCTTCTTTTTTCTACCTGGATAAGTTCCAGGGCCTTCATCACTGCTAATGGGCTCAAATTCCTCGGCTGCAGAAAAGTAGGCTTCACTATCAGCCATTGACATGCTGGAATCCATTGACCGATACTGATGAAATGAATTGGAGTCTGCCGATGGTGTGTATGGAAATGAACCAAAACTTCTTCTCTGCTTTGGTGAGTCTAATACATTCTCATCACTTCGGGAGACATCACTACTAAACTGGACTCCAACTGTAACAGGCTGCTTGTCCCCATAAAAAGCAGCAGTAAGGCTCTTGGTACTCCCAAGTCGAGTGGAACATACAGAAGCTTGTCGTTTCAAGGGAGATCTCAAAGGAGATTGACCTACTGACTTTTCCTGAGTATTAGGAGACACGGGGCTGTTTCCTGGAATTTCTGTAGGAATGCTAAAATGGAAAGCAAAGCTATTACCATTTACTGTACATCGTATAAGTATCAATAGAAGTACTTATAAAATCTTTATAGTAATTTTAATCATTTATTTTGCAAATAAAGGAAAATCTAAAATTTTACAATGAATTATCTATACAAAGTAGCAAAAGAGCACAATAAGTGTTCATACCTCATGTAGTTACAAATAAATCGAGGCAGTTTACAACATAATAAAAACTTAAACCCAAAGTATAATCTTCTATCCATGATTTGTGGACACTAATGCATTTATACCTTTTTTTTTTTTAACATCCTTTAAAAGTTTATCTAACACAATATATCAGGGGCCCCTTTGAATAAATGAGAGGGAATGAAGGAGAGGAAAGAGCTAGAGATAGCCCCACTATCATCACCCTTACAAACTGGTGCTAGTGCCATTTACTGAGGCAGAATAAGTTGAGCATGACAGGTACAAGGTCATTTTTTATAGGCTGAGTTTGAGGTCTCCATGAAACATACAAATAGAAATATCAAAAAGGTAGCTGGGCCTAGAGGCACAAAAGTTTTGGCTAGAGTTTTAGATTTAGAAGATGTTGGCTACAGATCATAACTGAAGCCAAATCATCACTGAAACTATCTAGGGAAACAATATAGAATGAGTGGAGATAAAGGTACAGAACAGAGCCCTAAGCATCCAGAACATCTAACAAATGGCCAGCTGAAAGAGGAAGAAAAGAAGAAATGGAAGACCTGGAAATAGGGAATAAGAAGGAGCAGCAAAGGAAGTTGGAGGAAAATCTAAAATTTTTGTATCTGGAGGATGACAAATATTTATTTTCATTACATTTTTCTATATTTTCCTATTTCTGGAATGAGATATGTCTATCTATCTATATATATAAATTTTGTAATTAGCAAGACAAAAGCAAACGAACATTTAAAAATATGTTCAGGGGCGCCTGGGTGGCTCAGTGGGTTAAGCCGCTGCCTTCGGCTCAGGTCATGATCTCAGGGTCCTGGGATCGAGCCCCGCATCGGGCTCTCTGCTCAGCAGGGAGCCTGCTTCCTCCTCTCTCTCTGACTGCCTCTCTGCCTGCTTGTGATCTCTCTCTGTCAAATAAATAAATAAAATCTTTAAAAAAAAAATTAAAAAATATGTTCAGAAGGAGAAAAGAATTTTCTATAGTAGGTGAGTTGAGAGGAAAAAAAGTTTCTTACCAAAATTTTAAGTAACTACAATCTTATTATAATTTCTAATCTAATCTAGTTTCTGAATATAATTGAATACTGACCTTACATGGCCATCATCTCTTTTTGCATTATGCAAGAATTCTTTTTGAACCAAATGGTCATCAGCAACAGAAGAGGGACTTTCCTTTTCTCCAGCCAATAAAGGCTGTGCAGCACTAGAACTACTATTCTCCTCTGAGGAAGAGGATGAACTATGAGATCGTAATGGTACTTGAAGACTAAGGTGCTGAGTTTTTCTTTCTACTTCTATTCCCACTGATTTGTTTTCCCATTCTTTCCTCTTCATGCCATTCACATTACCTGAATAAACAAACAAAAAAGTAGGTTACATGAACATAATAATTTCAAAAGCAATTTATGAAAATAAGAGCACTTAATCCAATTCCCTATTTTTATAAATATAATCAGTTTTTTAAAAGCACAAATATCCAATTTCTCATAGCAATATGCTAAACACTACAGAAAGATATTATAGGAAGTATGGATCCAGAGTCCACAGACAGTGAATTTTTTAAAACTTTATTTGAAAATTTTCATACTTACAGAAAACTTTAAAGAATAATACAAAGCCACCATATATCTTTTACTAAGAATTACCTATTTTAAACATTTTGCCACATCTGCTCTAATATGTATAATATATACATAAAACTTTTTGAATTGAGAGTAATTTGTAGACATAGTGACATTTTACCCTAGATAGTTAAGTGTTTATGTCAAAAGAATAATATATATATAATCTTTATCTAATTATCAACTTGGAAATTTAGTATTTATACAATACTGTTATCTAATCTACCATGTGCTCTCCAATTTTTTCAATTGACCCAATAATGTCCTTGAAAGCACCTCTGCCCCTTCCAGTACAAGATTAACCTAGGATCATATATTAGTGCATTCAGCTGTCATGTATTCTTTAATATGGAACATTTTCTCAGCCTTTTATAAGAGCCCTGTGACACGTTATGTAAATTGGGGGCGGAAGAAATGAAAGGAGAGTCCGACTAAATTGCTTAGATTAAAAAACAAACAAAACAAAACAAAAAACAACTCCTGCCCAGTTTCTATTCTCCTCCAGCCATTCCTGTATTACCCAAGAAAAGAGGAAGCTGTTAGTAGGAAAAAACACCTCTCCCAGCAGAATGCAGTTCTAGATGGAATTTAAGGGGTAAGAAGACTTAAGAACTTACAATATAAGTAGTATTATTCGCTTCTACTACCACAAATGGAAAAATCAGAACAATAAATATCAAAAGAAAAATGGGTTTCATTCTCTTTCTAGATGACAGGAAACTAGTGGTCACTGACCTTCCAAGGAACTCCTGCGTTCTACCATAAGCCCTCCTCGATTCTATTCTAACACTGCATATCTATACTTGGCTCCTAGAAACCTCAACAATCAGAAGTCAGATACTTACACAGGGGTTAATTCTATACCAAACTCATAATGATTTGTGAATTAGAGCTCACTCCTGAAAGAATCAATAGGCGATATAATCACTATTATACATTATAAGAATTATAATGAGCTTTGCTTTTGTTCGGGTAGGGAATTTGCTCTCTTTCCTTTTTTATACCATCTGTAACTTCCCTGTAGATTTTCTTTCTTCCCTTTGTGATGGTTAAACTTTGATCTGCAGATCAGAATATCAAGCAATGTTCATAATTAGTGCCAGCTGTAGTGCGGTAGAAAGAACACTGAAGTGGCTTTGATGGCCCTGATTCTAGTTTCTGCTTAGCCATCTGATTTTGTGCAACTCCATCTCAGTGATGAGCCTCACTTTCTTCACTAGAAGCAAGGAAAATATAGAACTCACACGGTAACTTGAAGATTAAATGAGACAATGTCTGTGAAAACCTTTAAAAGCAAATATTAATCAGATGTAAGAAAGTAATATTTTAAGAAAAATGATAAATTTTATATAGCATCTTTCCTATCCTTTAAATGTCAAGAATTTTTGATGTTTGCAGATTCTATAGGATAATCTGCTTTTATTCTAGGCAAAACTGCTGAAGTCAAATAACCTTAAATAAGATGTATATACTTATGTATTAATATTTAGTGAGAAATCATTAAAGCAAGAATTTGATATATATAGTCCAGCTCTTTCTTGTAAGAGCTCCTTATACATGGCAAATCAAAACTACTTCTTCCCTCCTTTTGGTCTACTGACAAAAGGCAGTGCTGTAAATGTTTTTGAACAGATCAAGGGGAAAAGGCTGATATTAGTAAAATAGCAAGACTTTTCCATATTTCACTTCTTGACAGCATGACAACTTAAGCAGTAAATACTGCACTTAATTGTAGGAACATACAACTAAAAAACCCAAAGGAAAATTCACTTCTGAAGTCTTCAGAGGTAAGATACTAGATAAATCTAAATCTAGTATACTTAAAGCCACCATTTACTGCTTACAACACACCTGTGTATCTGCAAAGTTATCCTACAGGGTCTAAGGAAAGGCACATTTCTCTTTTTGACATGATCAGTTTTAGTGATACTAAGAATATCCTGCAAAAGAGTTGGTAATATGAGGGCCAACGGTATAAATATTACTATTGATAAGTTTTCCTATATAAGTAAACTGGTAAAACAACTGTTACCTTGAAGCACAGCTATTCTTAAGTAAATCTCTGGAAGCTGAGGTCACAGAAAATAAGAATATATATAAAGAAATACTCAGAACAAGCTTCTCTAGGAAAATCACCAATGTCAACAATAGGTCTGAAGAGTAGACCTACTTTTGCCTTAGGTAACTGTAAAAACTCACTAGTCTTCTCAGGCTTTAGTTAAATCACCTGCAAAACAAAGGAAGATTATACTGAACCTACCTACAAGACTGCTCAAAAAACTGAGTTGAACAACTAACACTGAACTTCTCTCAAAAATGGTATAAGGATAAAGATAAAAAAAAGATTAGCACAAGTAACAAAATAACACATTACCATCTACAATTTTGGGAATTTCTTTAGTAATAATCCATTCTCCAGGCTGTAGCAGAGACTGTCCATAATACATATCAGACTCTGCACTCGTGCTTGAAAATGCAGAACTACTGGAAGGTGTCAACTCTTCAAGTTTGAAGAAATCTAGGCCAGTAACTGTGCCACCAAAGAATCTGCAGCCACCGAGACAACCACACTTGTTCCTACACCTCTTATTCTTCAGGGTATCATCTGGCCACAAAAACCACAACCTAAACAGAACCCAAAACAAAACAAACAAAAGCAACAACATAACAAAAACTCATTAGGAAATAAACTTTTTGGCAGATAATTAATTAAAACTAAGTTAATTGTTAACATTTTTAAAAGACAACAGAAACACAAACACAAAAGCTTATTTTACTGTGGAATGTCTAATCATTTTGCCTTTCTTAAAAAAAAGTAGTCTCACCATGGTGAGATGAAAGTAAGTTGGAAAAGAGAGAGAGATACATTTTAAAAAAGAATTAAAAAGAAGTAAATATAAAGATCAGACATTTAAATCCAATTTTAAAATAGTAGTAAATATTCTCAAAAGGACTAAAAATTTTAAACATCAAAGTAAAAAATGGACAAAACTATTGGTACAGATTATACTAAATAGATAATTTATCACCATTAGCATTTCAGAGCCTATTTCACAGGCAAATACACCAAAATACTATAAGTGTAGAGCAAATAAGAAATTTATTTCTCAATAAAACCAAAATAATGCATTCTATATATTAGAGGGAAAAACTGTAATAATTTTGTAATAAGGACTCAGAACAAAGTCTTAAGAATTAGGACAGTGGGAGAAAATGTGTGTAACATCCTTTAGGTTCTGTAAATGATCCACACAAAAGCCCGTCAGTATATTAACTTTCTTAAAAAAATATTCTATAATACAAATATGGGAGATAAATCTTTATTCTTCTTTTAACTTTAAATAATAGAATTACCTCATATTAACAGTCTGTTTTTCTAAGTATTTTTACAGGCATTATCTCATTGGATCCTCAGGGCCCTCAAGGAAGACAGAATAGGTACTATCATTTTCATTTTACATTCTTTCATTTATATTTCTTGAACATATTGATATGTGCCTAGTACTGTGCTAGGTGAAACTGACAGACACAGTCTTATCCATATGAAGTTCAGAGTACAGAGGCAAAGACAAGCCAGAAACAAAATATCTAATCATAAACTGTACTGAGTGCTATGAGGTAAAAACAAAACAAAACAAAAAAACACAGGTGTTGTGACAAGGAAAACAGAAGGAAACTTTCAAAAAGTAGTATTTGAGATGTGAAAGATGAGATGAAATACATCAAAATAGAAGTGCAACATCAGTCTAGAGGACAGTAGGAAAAATGTAAGAAAGCCTCATGATTAGTGAGAATCTGACATATTACTTCAGTTAAATGTTACCAAATTCAAATCACTTCTCTATTTTAAAGTATTAAGATTGAATCACTCAGCAGACTACTGCAAACACTGTAAAAATAAAAGACCTTATATATTCTACACACTTTTTTATTTAGCTCATTTGTGTAGCAACAAGCTTAGAAAAATGCATAGGTTTGCATTCATCTAGATATGGGTTCAAATTCCAGCTGTGCCACTTAGTAACTCCAGGACCTTGTCAGATTAGTTAATATTTCTGAGCTTCAGTTTCCTCAACTGTAAAATTGTGATCTGATACACCTAATAAGACTGTTTTGGAAATTAAATGTAAAGCCCCTTATATAAAATCTGGAATATAGAAGTTGCATAATAAATGTTAGCTCCCCTTCCCTCCTTTTATTACAATCCAATGCACTAGTTCTCAATTTTAGCTTGCATTAGAATCACCTGGAGTGCTTATTATACTATGGAGTGCAGGGCTGCACCCCCCGAGTTTCTGACTGAGGCCTATTAAGACCTGATTATGTAAACTTCTAACAAGTTCCAAGGAGACACTGGGGTTGGTGGTTTGGGAACCATACTTTTCAAAAACACTAAAGAAACTAATGACCCGTGTGTCCAGTAACTTTTCCAGTTATATCAAAAAAGAATACAGATAGGCCCCCAAACTCCTGGGAATCAGATATGCACAAGGCAGCCAAATCTGAAGGTCAGTGAGTTACTAAGTTGGGAGAGGCAATTGCCAATATGACCTAAACATCCCTACCTGTTTTTGCTGGGTATGCCAAGTATGCAAAGCCATGACCAGGCCATTGCGTGGGACTGTACTGGCAGTAAACAACCTAAAGAGACGAGGTAACGTCTCACCCTGGAAAAGAGTAGGTTTGCTTTCATGTCCTATAAAAATTGTGGAACCCTTAAGTTCAATATTCTTCTTCTATAATGCACCCCACTCTGTGTAGATACCCATCATGGACTTTTTGCGTCATCTCCAAAGGATTCCTAAATATGGGTACCAGATATAGCCAATAAAAGTAAGTTTGTCCTATGCAATGTATGGGACAATATGACACACCTATCCTAAAAAGTTATTTGTTGTTTATCTCAAATTCAAATTTAACTAGGCATCCTATATTTCCTCTAGCAACCCTACTTGGGGGACACAGGGAACCCATACAAACACATATAACTCTGGTTCATACTTTTGTTGTAATAAAGACCTTTGTCCTTGACCAGGAGTTTTGTGTCTTCTGGCAGCACCCATGCAACTGTGGCAGGGTAACTTGTTAGCTTGCAAGCATGGTAAAATCCCACTCTTCACAATTATTAACCAAAGAGAGCACTGAAACCAATCTAAATGGTTGGATTTACTTGAACACCTGGAACTTGAATCACACGGTGCCATTTTCTTCACTTCATTAGCACCCTGTTCTACAATCTGACCTAATTAGACCCAGGCACTTTGTTCATAGCTACTGGCTTCCTGAGCAATAATTAACAAAGAAACCCAGATTTTTTTAAAACATTATTCTCCACACATGAGCTTCCATACTTAGATTTACAGGATGTCAGGATCTTAAAGTAACTTAAAAGATTAATGTAATCTCAGTAAAAAAAAAACTCAGAATTTTTAAAAACTAGACAAATAGCTCTTTTGGGAAATTAACAGATGAAAACATCCAAAAGTTTGTGATAAAATGGAAAAATAAGTGTGTATTAGGTATAAATTTTTACTCCTGTATTTGAATACATATTTGCAAAAAATCTATTTACATCCTTGGCTGGATTAATACAAACACACCATAAAAAATCCAGATAGAGGGACACCTAGGTGGCTCAGTTGGTTAAGCATCTCTTTTTTTTTTTTTTTAAGATTTTATTTACTTATTTGACAGAGAGAGATCACAAGTAGGCAGACAGGCAGCCAGAGAGAGAGGGGGAAGCAGGCTCCCTGTGGAGCAGAGAGCCTGATTTGGGGCTCGATCATGAGATAGAGGCCCCCATTGGGGTGCTGAGTAGGGAGCATGCTTAATATTTTTCTCTCTGCTCCTGCCCCCCTGCTGCACAGGCTCTCTCATTCTCTAAGAAAAACAAAAATAAACAACAACAACAAAAAAAACCAGACAGAGTTTAATGTTAACAACAATAACAACAAAAGGAGTAGAAAAAAAAAAAAAAGAAAACATAGGTGCCATGTGATTACTAGCAAAGGAAATATTTTCTCAAATTAGTACAAGAAATTATAAAGGTTAAAAACTGACATATCTGAATACACAAAAAATAAAGTCTGTACATAAGACTAAAAAAAAATTTTAAAAAGAAACAAATTGCAAAATATTAGCAACAGGGACTACTGAAAGGATGTAATCTATAGATTTAAGAGCTCTGAAAAATTGGTAAGAAATATACCAATATGCCAATAAATTAAATATACATAGAATAATAAGATGCAATTCACAAGTGAGGAAATAAAAACCACCAATACATGAAAAAATATTAATCTCAGAAATAACAAAATGCAAAATAGAAATATCTTCCAGTTATCATAAAACACATAAGGGAAGCAAAGATGCAGTGAGACACAGACTCAACTTAAAAAGTCACTGGGAAATGAGGATTTGTGAAAAAAAAAAAGTCACTGGGAATATAAAGTGAAATAATCTTTCTGGGAATTTGGGAATGCATATCAAAAGGCTCAGTTTTTAGCACAGTCACACCACCACCCCCTTTTAAGAAAACTATTTAAATTTAAAGAACATGTGGGAAAATATTTTATGTGCAAAAAATGTTTCTCTTACTATTATATATAATGAGGAATTTAGAAACATTTTCTATGCATTTAATGAATAAGGGCAATGGCTAAATAAAGTACAATGTATCTTTTTGATGGTGTATTATCATTTGTTTTAAAGGAAATTTATAAAATTTTTAATCATATGGGCAGATGCTTAGGATATAAGTTTAACACCAACATGCAGAATTTATAAATACAGGATGATTTCAAGTATAAGAAAGATACATTAAATTTAAAAAAAAAAAAGATACATTAAAAATATGGGGAAGAAATATGACAAATTCAGTGTGGTAAGGTTATGGTAATTATTTTCCTTTATTTCATAATAGTTTTCTCTATTTTAAAAATAAGCTCAATTAACTTTATAATGAGGAAGATGGAAATGGAAAAAGCTATACTAGCAGTTTAAATAGATATGATTCAGTAAGAGGCTCTGGCAACTTTTTAAATGGCAGATACAATTATATCTTAATGACTGTTTCTTGAGGATTAAATTCCCTTAGTCTCCCTTGCAGTTTTGAGAGCCCACGAAAGAAGAGTTTCGTAGAGTACATGGTGATAGCAATGATGTTTTCTAGAAATGTTGAAATGAAAGTGGTAAGCTGTGGTGAGAGAGAAAGAGGGGTAGTGCTCTATAATATGTTACTTGGGAACTAGTAATTTAAGCTCATTTCACTGCTATTACACATAGTATGGGCTTAGAAACATTAAAAAACAGTGTTATTTCCATTAACCGCACTATTACAAGAGATGAGGTATATAACATATTTACTTAAATATCAGGTTCTTACATCTTCACTGAGGTGTACCCAGCACAATCATATTTAGTCTTTATGTAAAATGTTCCTATTCCATTCCTAACAGTGGAATTTCCTCTATAATTATAAGGTAATTTTCATCCGAACTTGGGATGATTAACTTCCTTAAATTTCACTTACCTCTTAGTTCTGGCATCATGAGTTTCTAGGAAATGTCTTTGAGCCTCATGTTTAGAATGATGATCAGCAGCTAATGCAATATCAACAGTAATGAGTCCTAAATTGGCTGACCCTGCTTCAAGCCAATAGGCCCTCCGTAGTACCGCAGGCTGAAGTCCAACTCTGGAATTATTTAATTGTTCAATGTACTGTCTCACTTGAAAATCCTGAATTGCAGCACTTATTCCTTCCCCAACTGACTGATTGTGGAGATTACAGTTTGCAACTCGAATTGCACCCATCTAAATTGAATAAAGAAAATGAAATAAAATGTAGTTTCTGCACTCTTAAGCAACTTAGAATAAACTACAAAAGAGGTATTTATTTCAAATTTCATGAAAGAAAAAAAGAGAAAAAGGGAAATGAAAAAGATAAATGCAACAGAAAAGTAAACATTCAATTAATAAAAAAAGGATAAAAGGAAAAGAACCTAAGTCAAAAGGAAAACAAGAGAAGGAGGAAAGAAATGTTGGTAGTAAGTAATAAAATCACAGACTTTTAACAAGGCTTAATTTTAAGCAGTAACCCACAAAGCAGAGGGGGCAAACAAATGTTTTCAGGAGCCAGGCAGGATATAAATGTACAAAACCTAAAGGCAGTCAAAATTCAAATCAAGGTAAAAGCTTCTGCACAACAAAGGAAAACAGTGAACAAAACAAAGAGGCAATCCACAGAATGGGAGAAAATATTTGCAAATGACACTACAGGAAAAGGGCTGATATCCAAGAACTTCTCAAGCTTAACACCCAAAAAACAAATCATCAAGTCAAAAAATGGGCAGAAGACATGAATAGACACTTCTCCAATGAAGACATAGAAATGGCTAAGAGACACATAAAAAAATGCTCATTATCATTAGCCTCAGGGAAATTCAAATCAAAACCACACTGAGATACCATCTCATACCAGTAAGAATGGCAAAAATTAACAAGACAGTGAACAACAAGTGTTGGAGAGAATGTGGAGAAAGGGAAACCCTCTTACACTGTTGGTGGGAATGCAAGTTGGTGCAGCCACTTTGGAATACAGTGTGGAGGTTCCTCAAAAAATTAAAAATAGAGCTACCCAATGATCCAGAAATTGCACTACTGGGTATTTACCCCAAAGATACAGGTGTACTGAAAAGAAGAGCCATGTGTACCCCAATGTTCATAGCAGCAATGTCCACAACAGCCAAACTGTGGAAAGACCAGAGATGCCCTTCAACAGATGAACGGATAAAGAAGATGTGGTCCATATACACAATGGAATATTACTCAACTATCAGAAAGGATGAATACCCAAATTTTGCATCAACATGGATGGGACTGGAGGAGATTATGCTAAGTGAATAAGTCAAGCAGAGAAAGTCAATTATCATTTGTTTTCACTTACTTATAGAACATAAGGAATAACATGGAGGACATGAGGAGAAAGAAGGGAAAAATGAAGGGGGGGAATTGGAGGGGGAGATGAACAATAAGAGACTGTGGACTCTGATGGTTTTAGAGGGGAGGGTGTTGGGGGATAGGTTGGACCAGTGATGGATATTAAGGAGGGCACGTATTGCATGGAGCACTGGGTGCTATACATAAACAATGAATCTTGGAACACTGCATCAAAAACTAATGACATAGTGTATGGTGACTAACATAACACAATAAAAAACAAAAACAAAAAAAGAAAGAAATGGAGATTTGGGGGCATCTGGGTTGCTCAGTCATTTAAAACGACTAAGTCTTGATTTAGGCTCAGGTCATGATCTCAGGGTAGTAAGACAGAGCTCCATGTCTGGCTCCACACTCAGTGGGGAGTTTGCTGCTCTCTTATTCTCCCTCCCAGCACCTGGTCATGGTCTCACTCTCTCTATATAAAATAAATCTTAAAAAAAAAAAAAAAGTTCAGTTTAGAAAAAGAACTAACTATACTGGCCAAGAAATAGACAAAAGTGTACCTTTAAAATAAGTGTACCTTAAAAAAAAAATGGAAATTTTGGTTTGGAAAAAGAACTATATTGGCCAAGAAATAGACAGAAGTGTACCTTTAGATTTGTAGCACAGCCATGTTCCACGATATAAATATCTGCTCCATCTACTGCTAAACGAGTCATAGTATATTTCAAATCATCTGAAGTTGGACAAGGCCCAGGAATACAACTCAACTAAAAAGAAAAATAATTGACTGTTTAATTCTTCACCATCACTTCACCATTTTGGTACTCACACCTGTTGATTTAAATAAAATTTTCATCACGTGCATATTTAAAAAATTAGTCAAATCTCATTTTCATAATGATAAATGAAATTATCAATAATTAAAGACTTACTAATTAGAAACTAATCATAAGTATGTACCATTTTCATTCTTAAGGGGAAAGAAGCAAGTCTAAATTGACAGAATATAGTTACTGAAAGTCACAAAGAATAATCAAAGTAAAATGATAAGTAAACAGTGTCACAGGATTATAAGAACTGTATAGGAGTTTAAAGTTGTAAGATTTCCTTATGAGTACTCTATACTACACAAACACACACACTTGTTTTTACAAATATATCAACTCTAAGTTTTATTATGATATCTAAGGACAATTGACACAAATTTAATGTTATTTTACTCCTGAAACAGATTTGGTCATGGTTAGGCTACACTTCCCCTACTTCTTGGGAAAATGGCAACCCTGAGTAAATTATTGGCTCAATGGCATACAACTGTTCATTAGTGGGAGAGCCAGAGTAGAACACAGATGTCTTGCATTATACCCAGTGTTCTATAATAATAAGGCATACCTTGGAGATATTGCGGGTTCCATTCCAGACCACCGCAATAAAGCAAATATCACAATAAAGCAAGTCAAATTTTTGTGGCTAAAATCAAAAACACAAGAAACAAGAAGTGTTGGCGAGGATGTGGAAAAAAAAAGGAACCCTTCTGTACTGCTTATGGGAATGCAAACTGGCATAGCCCCCGTAGAAGACAGTACAGAGATTGCTGAAAAAAATTAAAAATAGAACTAACCTATGATCCAGTAATTGCACTACTGGGTATTTGTTCAAAGAATATGAAAATGCTAATTCAAAAAGATATAAGTACCTCTATGTTTACTGCAGCATTATTTACAATAGCCAAATTATGAAAGCAGCCCAAGTGTCCATTGATAGATGAATGGATAAAGACGTGGTGTGTGTATATGTATGTGTGTGTGTGTGTATGTGTGCGTGCACGTGTATATATATAATGGAGTGTGTGTGTGTGTGTGTGTGTGTGTGTGTGTGTGTAAACAAAATGGAATATTACTCAGCCATAAAAAAGAATTAAAATTTGCCATCTGTGACAACATGGATGATCCAGAGCAAAATATTTAAGCAAGGGGCGCCTGGGTGGCTCAGTGGGTTAAAGCCTCTGCCTTTGGCTCAGGTCATGGTCCCAGGGTCCTGGGATCGAGCCCCGCATCGGGCTCTCTGCTCAGCAGGGAGCCTGCTTCCTCCTCTCTCTCTCTGCCTGCCTCTCTGCCTACTTTTGATCTCTATCTGTCAAATAAATAAATAAAATCTTAAAAAAATATATATATATTTAAGCAAAATAAGCCAAAGACAGATACCATATGATTTCACTCATATATGGAATTTAAGAAACAATTCCATATATGAATTGCTAAGCAAAATAAGCCAAAGACAGATACCATATGATTTCACTCATATATGGAATTTAAGAAACAAATGAACAAAGGGGAAAAAAGAGAGACAAACAAAAAAATAGACCCTTAACTATAGAGAGCAAAGAGATGGTTACCAGAGGGAAGTGGGGGATGGGTGAAATAGGTGAAAGGGATTAAGAGTATGCTTGATAAGCACAGAGTAATATATGGAAATACTGAATCACTACATTGTGTACCTGAAATTAACATAATACTATGTGTTAACTTTACTGGAATTAAAATAAAAATTAAAAATAAATAAATACTGTAAGATGAAAATGAATTTTTTGGTTTCTCGGTGCATATAAAAGTTATGTTTACACTTTATACTATAGTCTAAGTGTGTAACAGCCTATGTCTAGGAAAAATGTACATGCCTTTATTGCTAAAAAATGCTAACCACCATCTGAGCTTTCAGCAAGTCATAATCACTATCCAAAGATCACTGTAACAATAATAATAATGACAAAGTTTGAAATAGTACAAGAATTACCAAAACGTGACACAGAGACATAAAGTGAGCAAATACTGTTGAAAAAATGGTGCTGACGGATTTGCTTGCTGCAGGGTTGCCACAACCCTTCAACTTGTTAAAAAACAAAGACACAAAACCACTGTATCTGCAAAGCACAATAAAACACAGTATGTCTATATATTTTGCCCCCACAAAACAGACCCAAAAAACCCTGATCTAAAATTACAGAGGCACATCAGTGGTTGCATGGAATAATGAATGGCTGACTGCAAAGGGACACAAAGTAATTTTCTAAGGTGATAAAAAATGTTTGATTTTTAAAAATTTTAATGTAACATGAAAGCTTTGAATCTTAAAAAAAAAAAAAAAAAGGAAGGAGGCGACACCTACAAGTATGTGTGATTTATCCAGAAGGAACTAATTGTTTGACATATAACTAAGGATTCCCTAGATCCTGGCAGTGTTTATAACAAGAAAAAAAATAATTTTACCACCAATTATAGCAGTTTCCTTTCCTGTCAGTAAATTAGCAGAGGTTATAGATATTTTGGACATAAAGTTAAAAGCAGGATAAATTGTTCTCAATTCACACTAATGTAACAGCAAATAAACATAGTATGTATAACAAAAGAAAAAAAAGGAAAAACACATATAAAAAGAAATTAAAAAGAAAAACTAAACTGTTAACAATGGTTATCTCTATGTTATAGAATTAGGATAAAAAAATTTTTTTTTGAACTGCCATGTTTTCTTGGCAAATGCCAATGTTACTCACCATGTTACAAAAGAACAGGTATGTTCTAGGGAGGTCTATAAACAATGTCATGTAAGGAATTTAACCTTCCTCTTGCTTCAATTTCTAAATCTTCTACATAAATATTTAGCCATATCCAAAAGAATGTAATTACATAAGAAAATGAGTTAACAGTAAAAATGTAAGAGGTAAGATATAATCTTTATAATATCTCTATTTATCTGTGAATTTTTGTTTTAATAGTTACCTCATATGTTAGATACTTGCAACTGGCTACAAATCTGCAAAATAATTTATTGAGAAAACTGAACAATAATGCTTACTTCATGGCTATGTGTATTTGATTTAAAGCTGATATCTCAATCTTTCATTTTAAAAAATCCATAAATGTCTATAATATTGCTCACATATTTGTTAACATACCTTGGATTCACAGAACCGACGGTCAAATCCATGCTGACATATTATTACTGATTTAGGTCTTTCCAGTTCATACTCCCGACATACCACATGAAAAACAAATGTCTGTCCCCACTCCAACAGACAAGCTAGCTACAAATAAGCAGTGACAGGTTGAAAACAGTGTTAGCATTCTAAACACATGTTCAGAGTTCAAAAGCTTATTAAGAATATTAATACAGTTTGAGAAAACCCAAATGCTGTCTTACACCTGCTGCTACATAGCACAGTTTTTAGCTAGAATCATGATTTCTACTTTGACATCATTTTTAATCTTATGTTACTTTTCATTTGTGAATGACAAAATGCATGACAACTGAAAAATTCAACCTCAGCAACTTACAAAGTGTATTTCCGTCAAGGTTAAATCTTCCTTCTTATATAACTGGAATCCTCTGTACACAAAAGCACCTAAAATTCTCTACCTAATAATAAACAAAGCTTGGATATGAAATTATTATCTAATTATCATAGTGAGCTGCAATTTTGGAAAATCAGATATTTTGAAGATTATAGCACTTTTGTTTATGCAAACAGAAACTTAAGTATATATTAATTCTTCATCAAATCTTTGGTTTACAAAAAAACCCTTCATTTTATAATTGATTAGAGTTGTTAATAAACATATTGAAATACAGGTATATAGGATATCATTCAATAAAAAAGTTCAATTTAAACTATCAGAAAACATGAATTTCACTTTTAAAACATACAAAGAATGGAATACACATTAAAAAGCACCTATGGATTCATGAAATGCTCATTCAAAAGTGATGCTAAGATTCTAGTGCAGAAGAAAGAAATGTTTCATCTTCTAATAAGGGCAACTTAGAAACATATGAGATTCTAGCAATTGTTAGATTAAAGGAATTGTGTCCATTATTGTACAATCAGCATGGCTTTATTCTGTCTTTGTTAAGGAACAAACTTTTTTTTATAAGTTTCAGTCTTTACCTATACATTAAAGAAAAGAGATGGTGGATAATAAGGAAAGGATAGTCACCAGCCCAGTGAGCACTGAGTATTTCTTTCCATCCATTTTTATACACTCTATTATGTATTTTATCTACTTTTATATAAAATATCCCTTTCAAATCCATTTTCTTATTTCTAGAATCTTAATTTTTGCTGCCTTTCAAAAATTTCTTGCAGATATGCAAGGTATCTAGAGTCTTTACCCACCTTCTTGTTGCTATTTCCTACCTATGTTTCATACACATTCTGTAATTTTTATTAAAATTGAGCATGTACATTTCATTCCATATCAAATTCCACTCTTCTTAAATGCCAAGATAAGCATGTACATCATAAATATATGGATCAATAGGTGAAATGTTACAGTAATACAGCTATTTGGCTAAATGGTCAAATCAATGGTCCGTTTCAAGAACTAAATGATCCTTATGACCTCTGAGTCTTCTAAAGATTAAAGGGGATAAGAGGAGGAGGGGGATTTTATCAAATTTGTTCTTATTTTTTTTAAATCCACATCATTAAAACAGATACGAATGATGTTATCTTGCTTTGAGACATGATAAGAACTGAGCTATTTAATCTTGAATTTCATAAACAATATTTTAAAATCCTACTTAAGAAATATCAAGAAAGCAAAATTCTTTAAAAAAAATTACTCCATAATGGGCGCCTGGGTGGCTCAGTGGGTTAAAGCCTCTGCCTTCGGCTCAGGTCATGATCTCAGTGTCCTGGGATCGAGCCCCACATCAGGCTCTCTGCTCAGCAGGGAGCCTGCTTCCCTCTCTCTCTCTCTCTCTGCCTGCCTCTCTGCCTACTTGTGATCTCTCTCTCTCTGTAAAATAAATAAAATCTTAAAAAAAAAATTACTCCATAATACTAGGGGAAAAAAGAATTTTTCAACAGCAGAGAAAGAACTAATGTAATTTTAATAATATATAAAATTTCCAGACCAGTTCTCATACTTCCCAAAGTTTTGATCTTGAAAGTGTTATGCAGAACTATAAAACATTACACCCTTCAATTTTATGTGGCTCAGAAAAGTGAAATTTGTCTCTGACTCATCTGTTGCTAAGAAAATCCTGAATGGCAAGAATGACTCCCAAACAAAAAGCAAAGAATTGTCTGGCTCTCAGAATGCTATTAGTGGAAATGCAATGAACATTCAAACAGGCATACAACTTGCTCTTGGCAAAGTGGGTGAGCAAAGGAAAAAGAAGTCAGATAATCATACCTGTGGTGCTGTGACCTTAGCTGTAAGACTTCCAGCCTGCACATCAATTAACCATGCATATTCTAAGGAATCACTTCCCAAAGGAAGACCTTCTGCTGAGAACATAGCATGTGCTCTCAGCTGGAGACCTGACAAATTGATGTGACCCTCCCTGAGTACTTCATCCACAGGAGGTCGCTGCTGAAAACAATAAGAAGACTGTAAGAAGTACAAGAAAATGGCATTTTTGTTTCTAGTTGTTTTTTTTTCCAGAGACTAACAGTAAAAACACGCTATCTGGAAAATAACAGTCAAGGGTCCATAAAATCCTAACACACAACCTTGTACCAGAGAGTCTCAGTTAAGCTTCTTTAGTGACAATATCCATTAAGAGTCCAACTGCAAAACAAGAGAGCAAAGTCCTAGAAAGAATGATACTTCTCTGATACAAATGAATAACTCAATATTTGAATAAAAAGAAATTAGTATTCTGACTGACAGGGAATATAAGAGACCAATCTTTGGTGGGAAGACAAGAATAATGAGATTAAAATACTAAAAAGAAAAAAAATAATAACAGAGAAGAACAAAGACCATTAAGACCATAAAATGAAGAAGTAGGAAAGAAAGCCATCTTTCATATAGATTTTGAGAACCACATAAAGATAAAAAGGATAGATTTATCTTACAGAAATTACATACTTACTACCAAAAAGCAGCAAATATTTCAAAAAGAAAAGTTCTGGAACTTACAAAGCTAAAAGATATGTCATAAAATATGGTAGTCCATGGAACACTAGTTCCACAGAATAGTAATATAGTAATATAGAATATATATAGTAATACAGAATTAAATAGGTTTGGCAATGTCCTACCCATCAGTCACCAATTTTGTAGAATCTACCTCCCAATCTCTCCGAAATTCATCGATTTTCTTCTATCTTCACTACTATCATCATGGTCCAAATAATATGACCTCTTGCTAAGATGTGTGCAGAGCCTCCCAGCATTCATTTTTACATCTCCCTCCTCCATACTCTACAAAACAACCAGAGAGATCTAAAAAGGCAAATTCTACGATGTTCCTGTTTCAAAACAATTGTTTTTTATTTCTTCCATACTTCTCTTCTCTACCAGGTTTATTAGGGTAAAGATTATTTCTGTCTTATTCACCATTTATCTCACCGCACCTAACAGTGACCACCAAAGGAAGATAATGCTAAATGACTATATAGATTTCTTCACAGCAAGTCTTTTCAGAGAATTCAATATACTAATATACATTGGGACAGTTCACAGGTATTTCCCAAACTAATTTTACTGCAGTAGTCTTTTTAGTATGTGTAAGCAGGCCACCTGCACAAGAAACAGTGTTGGCAATCCTTGTTTCAACACATTTTAGGAAATGTATTCTTAAAAAAAAAAACACACACAAAAAAACCCTAAGGATATGAGCTAAATCAAATTCATAAGTAATTCTTAAAAGGAAATTTCTAAGTATGACTATAATAATAGCTCTAGCAGCTCCTTCAATATATTTTTTATTTTCACCTAAGCTATGTGACTATATATAAAATCACAGAAATTTCTCCAGGTATCAGTTCCCTTCTATTTTTTTATGTGAAGAAGCTGGGGAGGATGGTCAATAAAGATCACTTCTGGCACTAAGATTCAAAAATTCTCAGTATAAGATACTTCTGACTGATATTTTTTGAGCTCAAAAATACATACAGATCTAGGTTTGTCCTAAAGACAGAGACTATCCAGTACATCAACAAAGATCATAGTCTAGATTTTATGATGCGGTTGCATCATATTGGGGGCTGAACTGTGTACCCTAAAAAGACACACTTAAAGTCCTAAGCCCAGGCACCTGTGATTGTGACCTTACTATATTTGAAAACAGGGTTTTAGCAGATCTAATCAAGTTAAAATAAGGTTACAGTGAATTAGGGTATGCCTTAATCTAATGACTAGTGTCCTTTAAAAAGGAAAACTGGGACACAGAGACACATGAAGACAATGCCATGAGAAGACAAAGGCAGAGATATGCATCTATAAGACAAGCAATGCCAAGGATTGCTAGCAACCACCAAAAGCTTAGAAGAGGCAAGGATTTAATCTCCTACAGCCTTGAGAGAGAGAACATGCCCTGCCAACACTTTGATTTCAGAATTCTAGGTTCCAGAACTGTGAGAGAATACACTACTCTTGTTTTAAGCCACCCAGTATGAGGTACTTTGCTATGGTGGCCCTAGGAAACTAATATACATCATAAGTTGCTCATAAATTAAAAGGGGATGGTTTCATAAGTTGGACACAATAACCCATCCATCACCTCAGATCCTTAACCTTGAGGCCCTGCATTAAGACTAATGCTATCAAGAACACGCAGCCAAATCCTGGAGAACTCACCTTTACCAAAGGTTTTAAATTTGCCCAGATTCACCAGAAAAATCACTATCTACGGCAGCTGTAGTCTTATTACACATATTTCTTAAATAAAAGGACTTGAAAGTCAAAGTGACTCTTTGATCCATGGGCTCCAAAATGGATCTTATGTTCATCGGGCATGAAAACAACATTGATTTCAGGGTAGATCTCCATCAACACTATTGGGTGACCAGGTGCATTGTCAATGAGCAGTAATATTTTGAAACGGCTCTCTTTTTTTGAGCACTAGGTCTCAAAAGTGAGCTTAAAATATTCAGTAAACAATGTTATAAAGAGACTGTCATCCAGGCTTTGTTGCTCCACTGAGAGCACAGGCAGAGCAGTTTTAGAGTAATTCTTTAGGGCCCTAGAATTTTCAATGATTGGCTTCAACTTAAAGTCACCAGCTGTGTTAGCCTGTAAGTACAATGTCATCCTGTCCTTTGAAGATTTGAAACCAGGCACTGACTTCTCCTCTCTAGCTATGAAAGTCCTAGATGGCGTCTTCAACTAGAAGGCTACCTCATCTACTTTGAAAATCTGTTGTTTAGTATAGCCACCTCCATGAATTAACTTGGCTAGATCTCCTAGATAACTTGCTGCAGCTTCTACAGCACTTGCTGCTTTACTTTGCACTTTGGTGTTACGGAGATGGCTTCTTTCTTCAAACCTATGCACCAATTTCTGCTAGCTTCAAACTTTTCTTCTGCAGCTTCCTTACCTCTCCCAGCCTTCACAGAATTGAAGAGCATGAGGGCCTTGCTCTCGATTAGGTTTTGGCTTAAGGCAATGCTGTGGCTGATTTGATCATCTATCCAGACCACTGTAACCTTCTCTGTGTTAGCAACAGGCTATTTTGCTTTCTCATCATTGGTATGTTTATTGGAGTAGCACTTCTGATTTCCTTAAAGAATTTTTCCTTCACATTCACAACTTGGCTATTTGGTGCAAGGGGCCTAGTTTTCAGCTTGGCTTGGGTTTTGACATGCCTTCCTCACTAAGCTTAATCATTTCTACCCTCTGATTTCAAGTGAGAAACATGCAATTCTGCCTTTCACTTGAACACCTGGAGGCCACTGCAGGGTCATTAGTTGGTCTAATTTCAATACCTTTTTGTTTTAGAGAACAGGGAGGCCCAAGAAGAGGGTGAGAGACAGGGGAACAGCAGGTTGGTGAAGCAGTCAGAACACATGCATCATTTATCACTTAAGTTTGCCATCTTATATGGGCACCCCCAAACAATTACAATAGTAACATCAAAGATAAGTGAACACAAATCACTATAACAAATATAATAATGAAAAAGCTTGAAATACTGTGAGAATTACCAAAATATGATAGAGACGTGAAGTGCACAAATGCTGTTGGAAAAATGGCTTTGATACACTTGCTTGATGCAGAGCTGCCACAAACCTTCAATATGTAAAAAATGCAGTATCTGCAAGCGCAATAAAGCAACGTATAATAAAATGAGGTATGCCTACTATTTCAAAAGTCTGATGAAGGAAACAGATTCTGTGGCAAGAATAAGCATATATTAGGTGTTAAGTTTCAGCTACTATGAGGTCAGGTGTGTCAATATATGCACATACGAAAAAATTAAATTCTTTGTAGAAAAATAAAGTCAGTTATGGCAAAAGAGTTACAAAGGGGAGGGTAGGTTATTTTATATAAAATGATCAGTTACTATACAGAATCCTTATCATCTGTTGATGATTTGCGGGTATCAGATTCATCCTCCCATTCATAATTTTACTTTGCCTTATGTTAAAATACATTTACTTTTCTAAAACTCATAACTTGACTAAAAGTAGAGAAGAGCCCTAAAGTAGTGTTAAATAAAAAATGAAGCCATTTAGGGGCGCCTGGGTGGCTCAGTGGGTTGGGCCGCTGCCTTCGGCTCAGGTCATGATCCCAGGTCCTGGGTTCGAGCCCCGCATCGGGCTTTCTGCTCAGCAGGGAGCCTGCTTCCTCCTCTCTCTCTGCCTGCCTCTCTGCCTACCTGTGATTTCTCTCTGTCGAATAAATAAATAAAATCTTAAAAAAAAAAAAATGAAGCCATTTGGCATTAAAAAATAATAATAAAGTGATAATCTACTGAAGAATGTAAATTATTCCCATTTGCTGAATATCATTGGTTCCCTTCCAAAAGAGCCCTGGGGATATCTTGAGGGGATTAATGAAGTGTCTTGTAAGTATGTTAGGTAAAAAGAATAATCCATGTGGATATGGATGTTTTGAAGATTTATAGTACTGGTTAATAGGAATATTGAGGTTGTAATTTTCAACAGACTCCACCAAAATTTTATACACTTTCACGTCCATAAATATATGAAAAAATTAAAAACTGTGTTTTTCCATTTCTAAAAACAATATATATAGAATATAATTATACGGGATCACATAAATAGGAACAGCAGAAAAAAAGAAAGAGAAAACTGAGATTCTTGAAAAACTCACATATATATATACAGAACTTCCTACTTGTTAAATTACAAGCTCTAATTTAAAGAGCTATATATACCATGCACAGAAACTTAACACACTATTTCAACCCCAAAAGCAATAATACATCTCTACATCTCTACTGTAACTCACTTTCATATTACCTGATAGTTATCACTGACAAACACATTTAGGGGTGACAGGACAAGTTGCAGCATGGTCTCTCGAAATCCTTTTTTCATTTCAAAACACAGTCTTTCCAAGAATGCTGTAGGGCACTCAGGGCCATCAGTGGTTCCATGCTAAAGTCGAACAAAATACCATAATCAAGATATAGAAAAAATAAGACCAAGGAAGTGCAGGAAAATAAAAATTACCTTTATATAGTTAAGAGATTTTGCTTCTTAAAAAGGGGAAACAGTGCTTACTGACAAAATTAACTATTCTGTACCCCAGTAAGAACATTAAGTTCACTAGGCACCAGAGGTGACTCCTCTGCTTTGTAATCCTAGGTGTATGGTATGGAGCCAGTAGGCAGCACAATGCTCTAGGGCCTCTTCCTCCCTATCTGGTCTCACTCCAACAACCCTGGGTTCTCTGGCAATGTAATCTCATTCCAAGTCTGCCCCAACAGTCTACTGGTCAACCTAAGACTGAAGCAGGATTCTGTGCTAGGTCTGAACCCCTGAAAACAATTCAACCTGCAGGGTGAAGCTGAATCTTGATTTTGTAGCAGGCTCACCATAAGAGCTCCAAAAGGTCTAGAGTTGGATAAAGGATAAGAAAATGTAAATCCTAGAGTATCCATCAGGGTAACTATAAACCCAGCAACTCAATATTGTGACAAAATGCTCTAAAGTTACAAAGAACAGAAAGAAGGAACTGAAGTGAAAGAAGAAAAGCAGAAAATTAACAATGATCAAGTAATCACATTATGAAGAAAATAATAAACTAGCTTTATTATGGTAAAAGGATAAATTTTAAAGTTTTCAAATCTGATTTTTTTATTAGTGTGTGCATGTGTGTATACACACTTACAGTTTAAGTTGAGTGAATTTCGTAATATACTCCAGACTATTCTGATACATAAACACTTACAACAGGAAGACGTCCATGAACTTTGTACAAATTAACAAGTACAGTAATATCCCAAGGACGTAAGGTAAGCGGATGAATTGACTTGGCTGAACTTTCATTTTCCTTTTTGTCATTTTCCATCCCAACAGCAGTCCACCCAGAGCTGGATGATGTTGACAGTGACAGAACAGGACTTGAAATAACCTCTTCAAAATCCATATACATGTCATCTTCCCCAAAGTAATTTTCCTATAAATATTAAGAACAAACTTCTATTAAAGAGGTATGTAACAATAACTTTTCAACTTAGAGTCTGAATTTTGTAAACCAAGCATTTCCTTAAACTATTTTATTTAGTTAAAAGTATATGGTCTGCTTCCTTGAAATGAAAAGCCAACAACAAAAAAAGATACATATACTTAAGGCATATATACTTACTTGGCTACTTAGCAAATAAACATTCTGTAGCAAAAAACCAAAAAACAAAAACATAAAAATTTACAGAAGTTTATAGTAAAGTTTCATGACAACACTACTTCCAATTATGGCAAAAACTTAACAATTTAGGTCCTAGAAGAAAACTCTGAAAATCTGAAACGTTCAATCGTTTTCAATCTTTCTCAGAGTTCTGAGGCAATAGTACCTAGAGACATCCTTTAAGGGAAGATCAATTCACTAAAAATTAATTTGACTAAATCCAATTAACTAACTACTACAATCCATATATTCTAGGTGAAATATTTATCGGAAGTGTTTTTAACATCTTAAGTAAGAATCTCCAATTTTGGTTACTGATGAAAAATACATGTGTTATCAATAGTTACCAAAACACCCTTTCACATAATCCATCCTGGCTTTTTTTTTTTTTTTTTTAAGATTTTATTTATTTATTTGACAGAGAGAGAGAGAGAGAGAGATCACAAGTAGGCAGAGAGGCAGGCAGAGAGAGGAGGAAGCAGGCTCACTGCTGAGCAGAGAGCCTAATCCAGGGCTTGATCCCAGGACCCTGAGATCATGACCTGAGCTGAAGGCAGAGGCTTAACCCACTGAGCCACCCAGGTGCCCCCCATCCTGACTTCTTATGCAAAGTATTTTAACTATTAATATTCTGGTTCCTTTTGTGTCAGAATTTAAATTTATTATTATTTTTTCTTTTTTTTAAAGTTTTTATTTAAATTCCACTTAGTTTACACAGTGTAATATTAGTTTCATTGAGTAGGATTTAGTGATTCATCACTTACATACAATACTCGGTGCTCATCACAACTGCCCTCCTTAATGCCCATCATTTATTTCACCCATCCCTATACCCACTCCCCTCTGGTAACCATCAGGTTGTTCTCTATAGTGAAGAGTCTGTTTCTTGGTTTGCCTCTCTCTTTTTCTCCCCCCATGCTCATTTGTTTCTTAAATTCCACATATGAGTGAAATCATATGGTATTTGTCTTTCTTGGACTTATTTTAAATGAAATTCTTTTTTCTTCCCATTATTCTGAATTTAAATTTTATCTATTTGATCTGTTAGTAGTAATCAAAAGCTGTTAAAATATTCCTAACACAGTTAACCATATTTGTTCAATATTAGAAATCAAGTCAGTATTTTGGTAAATTCTGCATTTTATTTATTGACACATTTATTTTCTAGCTAGAATTCTAGTCAATCAATCCGGCCAATTAAATATCTTTTCATAGGAAATGATGTTGACGGGCTTGCAGTCATTTGGTTAATTAGCGGTGGAACTAATAATAAAATCCCACATCTATGGACTCACAAAACTGATGCATTCTCTATTATTATCTAGCTCTAATAACACAGGTCCTACTTAGAACCCACCTGACATCTTGATAATTGCCTTTATTATATAACTCTGAAGCATGGAAAAACTCAAGCACAAATATAAATGTAAATAAACATTAGTTTTTATCCTAAATTCTAACATTAAATTTCTAAAACTAAAAATAAATTTCTAATTGATTTCAATCAACATTAAAGATCTAGAAGTACTCAAAGCAGCAGTCTTCAGATCACTTGAGAAGCCTTTTCAAAAAACACATGCCATTCTGGTCCTGAAGACAGGTCCAATAGTTTGCAATGGGCATGGATGTCAGAGAAAGAAGAAAAGTAAAATATTTCCTTCAGTGATATTTATCTACAAATGGCCTCCAGACCCAACCACCTCTACACCCTTCCTCCCTACAAATGATCAATGGAATCAGCGTACAATGTTCAGGTTTATTAGCTTTTGACATACTAAGAGTTACCAACAAATCAATAAAAATAAATTATATTCATTTTAGTCAATTTTTAATAATCCTCTTATTTTTAAAAGATTTTTAAATGATTTCTTATTTTTAAAAGATTTCTTAGAAGTCTCTTAGAAGTCTTTTGCAATTTTTAACCTTAAAAACAGAAGAGATTCCTGTAGATTATTAAAGAGATTCCTGTAGATTATTAAAGATTATTTCTGTAGATTATTAAAGTCAAAAGAAAAATGTTCTCTTGGGCCTAATGTTCGATTTCACTACCAAAACAATCTCCATTTAATTATCTGAAACAGAAATAACACATAGCAAATTCTTTAGGGAATACTGAATCCCCAAAATAGTAGAGAACATTTGCTAATTTTTATTAAATGTGTCAATGACTGTTTTTAAAGAGTTACAAAACTCTAGGAGTCTTTTATGAGTTATTATATTAGTACATATTGAATATTATAAACAAATGTACTTTTAAATTATAAATCCCTTAAAACATGAGCCTCATGTTAAATGTTTGATATTGAGTGTGTGGTTTAAGTTTTGTGTGTTTTAGTTTAATTTTGTTTTTTTAGTATGTGAACTCCATCTGCAAAGGTTAACTTCTTGAGGATTCACTAAAAAAATTACCAAAAGGTTGACCAAAGTATAAAGTAAGTAATAATATATTATGGCAAACTTTTATGGTATATTAAGATTAATAAATGTACATAAATTTTTACAAGTACAAATAAAAGTTCCATTTCCATTTTATGGTAGGTAGTATGCAAAACTGAACTAACTCTAAAACAAATTCCAAACAACCCCAGAAAAAAAGCAATAACTTATATAACTGAAAAGACGTGTTCTTTTGTCAAGTTTGCAGCATGAATGAATTTAAACACGATAAAGCAAGCTGTATTTCCAACCAACTTAAAAGCTCTTTGAAATTTTATTTTCCTAGAGATATTTTATCATGAGTGTCAAATAAGAGGACACTACCGTTTTTTCCCCTAGCCTATTTATGCAATAATACCCATTTCTCAAAGAAGAGGAGAAAGAATTACCACTATAGTTAAAAGAAGGGAGCTAATAAATTCAGAGAAGCCAGAGAGGGGGAGAAAAAACAACCTACAGGTAGTCTGTTTTCAATATTAATTTTTTTCTAGTAAGAAAAACATATATGCCATATATACCAACCCTTAATCCACAGTTACTACTGACTACCACCGACATGCTATCACTATTTAGATTCAGATTTTCCTTCTTCCATTAAGAAAAAACGTAATAAGACTAAGAGAAGTCAATTCAGAAGATGTAAACAGTTCCATAAAATATTCTCACAAATTTTAATGCATGTTTGTATATATTCTTCTCAAATTTCCTGGTAATAATAATGGTAACCCTAGTCTCTTTGTGGATTCTGGAAATCAATTTTTCATAAACAGTCAAACAAATATGATTTTTTTCTAGTCTATTCAGAATGTCTTGATGCTTAATTTTAGTAACTAAGGAAAATACAATCTCAGTTACATGAATTTTCACATTCTCTTTTTTTTTTTTATATATACATACATTCTAACACTAACTAGAATGTAAGTTATGTATTAAAATAGAATACATCTCATTTAGCGTGACAGTAAGCTTTCTGGTAGGCAGAAAGAAAAACAGGAGATAAAAAAAAGACAAAGAGTTACTTATATTCCTAATAAAAGGAAGCATGGAGCTCATTGGCCTAGAAAAAATTTTATTTGTCATGTTTTAAATACATATTTTTAAAAATATTTCAAACCTTTAAAATTTTTAGTTTTAATAGCTACTTCATACAAGTTCTACATTAATTTGATGAATGCAAATACTAATATAAACTTTAGTATGACAAACCTTTGACACTACTAAATAGTTGTTATAAAATCTTAATGCATGGAAGAGACTGCATCAAAACCAACTATCAAGAGAGGTTACATTTATGAAGAATTTGTAAAGAAATCTTAAAAAGGGCATTTACTCCTTTCTCTTTATTCTTTGTTACCATCCTTTTAATTTTGACAAGTATGTATTATGGAATTTTTAAAAGAAAAAAATTGAGGCTCAGTATACATAGAGTGATGCAAAAGAACAGTGATAATACCTCTTAAGTAGTATTCAAAACTGGTATTATATCAATATAACCATCCTCATTTGCTAACTAAATCATTACTTAAAACATTTAAATTAAAATACAGTTCAGTCTCTCCAGGGAAATTATAACTTGAAAATTATACTTTAAATCCTTAATATTCACAAGCAATCCCAAGAAAATAAAATATTGGGAGAAATATTTAAAGAATACTTTGGGTCAAACAAGGGTCACAAGAAAAAAAA